>NC_066579.1:217347658-217650812 GCF_024323335.1 Lathyrus oleraceus
GAAGCTGCTACAAAGTCTGAGGAGAATTTTAGGTCAACACCAAATCAAATGGGAGACAACCCTACAGAGGATAAAACAATAGCTGCTCAGAATCAAGGAGCAATTCAGACGACTTGCGGAGAAACAAAATTATGCTGAAACCATACAAATTGCTAGAATAACGCGCCTGCAACTCAAGGGAGGCCAACAAACTCGGTTGGGGAAACCAACAAACTCAGCTAGGGATGTCATCAAAAACTCGGTTGCCGAAAGGTTGCTGAAATGCTGCTGAGGATGAAAAAAGAGTCACGCCAACTGCTTGGGGAGAACCAATAATGCTCCTCACTTAGGGCTTACCGTTTTTCAAACTGTTGTTGATATTTCTTTAAATGAGATTGATTGCTTAAATAACTGCTTTTATATATTTAAGAAAATATGGTTCTAATTTAAAATTCAATTTCAAAAATGATCATAATAAAAATTTAAATCCGTTTGGCTGAATAACAAATAAGAGTAGAAACAATTGGATAAAAAGCTCAACTTTATTTAATAGAATGGTAGTCTGTAAATGACAAGACTCCATAGATCTTTACAAAAGTTGAAAACTGGTAATTTACATGGAAAATGACTACATTGAATACAATGATCAAAAATCCTTCAACCAACTCTTGACGTCCACCATGCTCTTGGCGTCGGCTGGGAATGATGAATCAAAATCACATGTTGTGCTCAAGAAAGTCTTCAAAACTGAAGATCAACAGGATGCAGTTACTTGCCATAATCCCTAATTTTTGCATAAATTTCCCAAAGACGGGGTATCAATTTATCGGGATGATTCTTTCTGTTTTTATGTCTCTAATTTTTTCCTGGATCGCCCTTTCAGGTTCAATCCACTGAGACGCTCATTTTTGCCAAAGCCGCCTTTTCAGGTTTTCAACTTAGCGAGTTGTTCTTTTCTTATTAGGCGAAGTATTTCTTGACTGCATCTGCGTTCACAGGACAAGTGAACTCTTCACCATCCATAGTTGTAAGAATTAAAGCACCGCCTGAAAAGGCTCTCTTAACAACATATAGGCCTTCATAATTAGGAGTTTATTTTCCCCTAAAATCTGGTTTAAAAGATAGAATCTTCTTGAGCATAAGGTCACCTTCTCTGAACACACAAGGTCTGACCTTCTTATCAAAAGCTTTCTTCATTCTTTACTGATATAATTGACCATGACACATGGCAGTCAATCTGTTCTCTTCAATTAAATTCAACTGGTCAAACCTGGTCTGACACCATTCAGCTTCCGTCAACTTGGCTTCCATCGGCACACACATTGATGGGATCTCAACCTCTACTGGGAGTACGGCTTCCATACCATAAACAAGCGAGAAAGGGGTTGCCCCTATTGAAGTGCGGATGGATGTACGATACCCATGCAAGGCAAATAGGATCATCTCATGCCAATCTTTGTACGTCACAACCATCTTCTGGATGTTCTTTTTTGCAGCTTCTACAATCCCATTCATCTTAGGTCTGTAGCGAGAAGAATTATGATGTGCGGTCTTGAAGTCTTTGCAAAGATCTTCCAACATATTGTTGTTCAAGTTTGATCCATTATCAATAATGATCTTACTTGGCACACCATATTGGAATATAATCTGATTCTTGATAAACCTCACAACAACTTGCTTTGTTACATTCGCATACGATGCCGCTTCAACCCATTTTGTGAAGTAGTCAATTGCCACCAAAATGAAACGACGCCTGATCGGGCACCATTTGCACTTAGTTTTCATCATCCATCCAGCATGAATCTTCAAGAATCGGTAACATTTTGTTCTTTATTTTAGTTGATTTCTTAAGTTTATCGCATTTTATAAATTGCTGCTTGTTTTATGTTGCATTAGTAGTTCATCTCTTTTTGTCGCATTTTATGCGTTTCTGTGTAGTACTGTTGGTTTTCAGGTCTAACAATAAGCCCGAAAGATGCGTACCGGAAGAATGGAAGTCAAGTACATCGTGCAAAATGTGAAAAGACAAAAACGGGTGGCTAACACGGGTGCCCGTGTCAGCTGACACGGCCCGTGCCAGCATGTGCAGAAAATAAATGTTGGAATCAAGAAACCAGGGGGCTGACACGGGTGCCCGTGTCAGCTGACACGACCCGTGTCAACAAGGGCTGAGGATTTGAGATTGACAGAGAGCCAACACAGGTGCCCATGTCACCTGACATGGCCTGTGTTGGCCAATTCGCCCCGTTTGCTGATTTTTAGTGTGTTGACCCCTGTGTACGTCCGAAGGGCAATCTGGGTATTTCGCAATGTTTTTAGTTGATTGGTGTCATACGGTGAACTGACTTTTTGTGTTTTGCTTTGGAAAGCAAATGTCGCGGTTAGCAAGAGTCGCCACCGACTTTTCTTTTATCTAATAAGGAAAGTTGGAAAAGAACAGGAAAGACCTTAATTTAGATTTTGAGTTCGGGAGGTACATTATACAAAGGGAAGGCGTTAGCACCCTTTGTATCCATGGTTATCCATGGGCTCTTAATTGCTTAATCACTTATGTTTTTCTTTTGTGTGAAAAAAGTGTTTGAGAAGTGTTTAGGAAATGTTTTGAAAAGGAGAATTTAACTTTGTAATGATTCTTGTATGAATGTATACAAAGTGGTTATCTCGTTTAGTTTTGAAAGGTGTGAGGTGTGAGAAGTATTTTAAGTTGTGAGTAAGAAATTAAGAGTTATACCTACCCAAGGTCTTTTTGGGCATTTCCTATCCTTATGAGGGTAAAACTGTCCTTACTATTGAGAAGTAAGAAGTTTTATCCTTTGGATGTAAAAGGGTCATCGTAGGGTCATCGATTGGTCATTGAAGGCAACCTTTGTAAGGATACCTTAGCATTCGAAGGGACGATCATCATTTAACCGTAGACTATACCGAAGGGTCATCGAGGGACAAAGGCAACATTCGAGGGACTATGATGATTTAACCGAAGGGTCTTTGCTAAGTGTATCCCCACATTCGCGGGACATGACCATAATACCGTAATATCGTAGGGTAACAAAGAGAGGTCCAAGATCGCATATTTAAAGGCAAAGTTTTACAATTAATTAGATAGCCGTAATCGATTAGGTAATTAGAGTGAATTTCCACATTAAAATCGATTAAACAATTAGGATGAATCTCCACATTAAAATCAACTAAATAATTAGGAGGAATCTCCACAAGGGTATCCCACAAATAAAGTGGAATACCTGGCAAGCTACTTGTTCCTGGGAATACGTAAACCCTTACAACATTCAGCACACAGGTCAGAATACCAAATGGGGTGCAATCGAGGATTACACCGCAAACGAGACACAGCAGTATGAATGTCGGACAAAATAACGCATGATTAGCATAGAACAGATCAGATAAGCATAGAACAGAACAATCAAAATATTAGCGACTGTCACGTTCGCCTCTGCCTCGCCTAGCGAAGGCCTAGCGAATACTCGCTACATGCTCGCTTAGCGATGTGCTAGCGAGCGGCTGCGGGTTTTGAATTTCAGAACAGTACGAGCTCAACCTGCTGCACGCCTTATGGCATCCAATACATAAATTACATGGTTTAGCATTCACAATATTCAGGCACACTTAAATTCACATGCAAAACCTCAAGTATGTTTATGAATTCAATTATAATATCATATGCAAATTACGAACATAAAGCGGTAATAATAATGCAAACCTGTTTGCAATCGAATTGCAACCTTGAATTGGTAAGTCGGATTGAGTTGGGCGGAGGTGACCTTGATGCAGATGAGTTTCCTTCAGGGTTTCCTTTAGGGTTGCTCTGAATTCTCTGGGTTAGCCTCCAGGGTTTGCTGTGCCTTCGCTCTTGCTCCCGTCTTCCTTCCGTTTTCGTTCTCCCTTTTTCTGACTGAAGTTGTGGTATTTATAATACTTTTTTATGACCTAACGGGCTCAGAATGAAGCCCAGAATTTTCTGGTATTCGCAAGCTTCGCTAGGCGAGTGGCATAGCGAAGGGTTCGCTAGGCGAAGGATTTACTCGCCTAGCGAGCATGCCAGTTGGAGTCATTTCCTTGGTTTGGCCACCTGTGAGTTGGGCCTTCGTTCTTTTAGGATCAATGCCTTGGAAAATAAGTTGGAGTGTCGTGAAAAATGCTTTGTAATATTAACGGGCAAATTTTGGGGTATGACAATTGGAAACTATTTAGTTTGTATTTTGGTAAAGAGTGGAAAATTTTTTGGATCGTACAAGAAAAAGACAGAAAGGAGAAGCGAGCTTGCAAGGTGTTTAGAGGAGAAGAGATCTTCAAGATCGGAAGAGATTGAAGATCAGCCTTCATCAACAACAAATTATAATGTCTCGATTTTGTAATTTATTGTCTTTGAATATTATGAGAAGCTAAACCCCCCAATGCTAGGGGGTGTCCCTGAATTGCTACTGTATGAATCCTTTTTCTATGTTTTTCTTAATGCTTTATTTTAGCGGCCAAATGGAATTTTGATATTTGGTTAGGGTTTAGGTCGGACAAACCGCCTTATCGCTTGTTGTATAATAATACTTCGGTTTAATCACTTAGGAATAAGGATCAAACCGTAGTAGCCGTTAATTCTTGATCAATTGCATATTTCGTAATGTCAATTTGAATAACTAAGGAATTAGGATTGAAATTGACTGTTAATGGTTTTCGGCTAAGGAATTAGAGAAAACAATTCTTGAGAATCGGTTTTGAATAATTACAATGTAGATGTTATATAATATGGAAGAAGTGTATTACAAAGCAATTCACACATCTTGCCTTAGCATGCTCTCTAATATCGTTTAACAACTTTTTATACGCTGTATATAATTTCTTTTTCATTCTTATTATTTTGAAAACAATCATCAAACCCCTATGATCTTTTGTTCAATGGAATTATTGTATATATTTATACTTACTATGCAGTCCTCGAGATCGATACTCGGGATAACTCCCATTTTATTACTACATTGATGCAAATAGTACACTTGCTATTTTACCGATCAAGTTTTTGGCGCCGTTGTCGGGGGCTGCCAAAGTATAAGTTGAATAATAACTCAATTGAAATTTTGTTGCTCTGCAACCAAAATTTTATTTCTCTATATGTTTATTTTTATTCTAATAATTATTTAATCTGTGTATGCGAGGTAAGGCCTCAGCTGAATTTCTTTTTGACGCAGAACCAGAAAGACTATTGCGTGCAAGACGATGAAAAGTTGGGCTGGAGCTGTCAGAAGCAACCCCCATTATTTATGAGTCTGAAAAAGCAGGAGCTGTTTCAGTTCATTCGGAAGACTCCGAAACAGTTTTTGAACCAATGGCTGAAGCTCCACGTCCCATGGAAAGACTTCTGGGTGACGATGGAGGTGCAAATGCTCCTACTGGAAGGTTAACAATTATGAACCAACCGGTAAATGTTGATCATTTTCAGCTACACCCTTCAACGATTCGTCAACTCGAAAGGAGATCGTTCTCCGGAAAAATCAATGAAGATGCCAACAAGCATTTACAAAGACTCCTGACCATGACGACATCGTTGAAGATTGAGGGACACTCAGAGGAAGCTAAAAAGTTGGTGATGTTTCCGTTTACACTATCGGAAGATGCCGAAGAGTGGTTTTACTCTTTACCCGCGGGTAGCATTGCAACTTGGCAACAAATGGAGACAACATTTTTGAATCAGTACTTCCCTGCTTCTGTGTATATCCGCAAGAGATATGATATAGTTAATTTCAAATAGAAGGAAGGAGAGTCACTCGGAGACGCTTACAAGAGGTTCAAGCGATTGTTGGTTGCATGTCCTACTCATAATATGGATGCAACTGAAACAGATGCAAAATTTGTGAATGGCCTTAGAATGAAGACTAAGCAACTCATAGACACAATTGCCGGTGGCTCAACAAATTTTACAACAACCACTAGAATAAAGAAAATCATTGAAGTCATTGTAGCAAATGAGAATCTGGAGCTCTATGACCGCAATGTAAGTCAACCTAAAGGTATCATTGATCTCAAGCTAGCAAATCAAGTTATGAAGATGGAAGATCAAATAACAGCTGAAGTAGAGAGAAGAATCAAGAAAGTGGCTCTTGACACTCAAACGGTGGCACAAGTTCAACCGGTTCAACCTATTCAAGCAGTTAGTTGTGAAATTTGTGGGGGACCTCACTTCGCCATGCATTGTGTGGCAATTGCACAACAGGTAGAAGAGATTAATTTTCTGAAGCAGAATAACCCTTACTCCAATACTTATAATCCTGGATGGAAAAATTACCCAAATTTTTCCTGGAAGGACCAGCAAGGAAATGCTCAGAAGCAAGCGCCCAATCAATATCAAAGCCAACCGCAACAATAATATCGACCATAATAACAACAACCTTACCAGCAATAGTTTCACCAATCCCAACAACAATTTCAACAACAGGGTCCAAGAAAAGCAGATTGGGAAATTACGATAGAAAAAATGGCGGCTCAAAGTTCACAATTTCAAGAGGAGACTAGAAGTAATCTGAGAAACACTGGTGCTTCAATAAAAAATCTGGTAGTGCAAATGAGTCAGATTGCTCAACAACTCACGGGTTCTCAAACACCAGGTGCATTACCGAGTGCTACAGTTACAAATCCATGAGAGCATAATAATGTGAGTGTTGTAACCACAAGGAGTGGTAAATCGAAAGAACTCCCTGAGAAAGATGATGACCAAGAAGACCAATTGATTTAAGTTGAGTTGGAAATAAAAGAAAATGAGGTTGTGCGTGAAGAGGTGGTGGTACCTAAACTGGTGGTTAAAGAAAAAGTTAGTGAATCAAAGCCGGTTGTCAAACTCCCTTTCCCCACAAGAAATAAGAAGAAAGAGAAACATGAGAAGAACTTCGACAAATTCTTGGAGATGTTCAAAAAGATTGAGATTAACATTCCGTTCTTGGAGGCACTTGAACAAAGGCCCTCTTATGCTAAATTTATGAAGGATATTATTTCAAAAAAGAGGAGCACTGACACTGACCCTATTGTACTAACCAAAACTTGTAGTGCAATTTTGCAGGGTATGAAGATTCCAGTGAAGAAGAAAGATCGAGGCTCAGTGACTATCCCTTGCACTATCGGGGATATATCTTTCAAAAAGGCCCTTATAGACTTGGGGGCAAGTGTGAGTCTCGTACCGTTATCCATTTACAAGAGGTTGTGGATTGGAAAAGTGCAAGATACCAGAATGACACTTCAATTTGCTGACCACTCTATGAAGAGACCTTATGGAGTGGTGGAAGATGTTCTCGTGAAGATTGATAAGTTTGCATTTCCGATGGACTTTGTCATCTTAGAAATTCCGGAAGATGAAGAGATACCACTCACTCTTGGTAGACCATTCTTGGAGACCGGAATATGTTTGATAGATATAGAAGAGGGCACCATGACTCTAAAAGTTTACGAAGAAGAGTTGAAAATTGATGTGCGTAACACCATGAAATACAAAGATGACGTGGCCACCAGTCAACATATAAAGGTGATTGATCAAATGGTTCTGCAAGAAAATCCTTTAGGTGAACCACAATTTCCCTTGGAGAGAGTTCTATGTCTATCAATTTCTGAAGAAACTCAAGAAGCTGATGAAAAGGAGAGGGAAATGTTAACTATGATGGCAACACAACAACCCTTTAAGGGATCCCGATCACTCCGATGGGAAAACTTGAGGGAACCCCAGGTTGAGGAAAAGAAAGATGAGACCAAGAAAGTGGCTGAGCTGAAACAATTGCCTGAAAATCTCAAGTATGTTTTTCTAGATTCTGAAAGGAGATGCCCGACTATTATAAGCTATAATCTAGAAGTTTCACAAGAAGACAAGCTCGTCAAGGTTCTGAAGAAGCACAAAAGTGAAATGGGATGGGCGATAGAAGACTTGAAGGGGATTAGCCCTAAGGTTTGTATGCATAAAATTCTCATGGAGGATGGTCACAAACCAGTGGTGCAACCCCAAAGAAGATTAAATCCCGCAATGAAGGAAGTGGTTAGGAAAGAGGTTGTTAAACTCTTAGATGCTGGGTTAATTTATCCCATATCCGATAGCTCTTGGGTGAGTCCTGTTCATGTGGTTCCAAAGAAAGGAGGGACTACCGTTATAAGGAATGAGAAGAATGAGTTACTCCCTACAAGGACGGTCACAGGATGGCGTGTTTGCATCGATTACAGAAGGTTGAATTTGGAGACAAGAAAGGATCACTTTCCTTTACCATTCATCGATCAGATGTTGGAAAGGTTGGCTGGTCATGAGTACTATTGTTTCCTTGATGGATACTCTAGATATAATCAGATAGCGGTTGCACCAGAAGATCAAGAGAAGACAGCTTTTACTTGCCCCTATGGTATTTTTGCTTACAGAAGAATGTCATTCGGGTTATGTAATGCACCAACCACATTTCAAAGATGCATGACTTCCATTTCTGCGGACATGCTTGAAAAGCATATGGAGGTATTCATGGATGACTTCTCGGTATTTGGTTTCTCTTTTGATAATTGTTTAACTAACCTTTCCCTTGTGTTAGAAAGATGCCAACAGACCAACTTGATTCTCAACTGGGAAAAGTGCCACTTCATGGTGCAAGAAGGCATAGTCTTAGGTCATAAAATTTCTCACAAAGGAATAGAAGTGGACCAAGCCAAGATCGAGGTAATAGAAAAGCTACCCCCTCCAATGAACGAAAAAGGTATAAGAAGTTTCTTAGGGCATGCGGGTTTTTATCGCAGGTTCATAAGAGACTTTTCTAAGATAGCTAAACCTTTAACTACCCTGCTGGTTAAGGACAAGGCTTTCGTTTTTGATAAAGAGTGTGTCGTTGCATTTGAAACTATAAAAAATAAATTGGTGACGACACCAATTGTCATTGCCCCAGATTGGTCTCTACCTTTTGAGATCATGTGTGATGCGAGTGACATTGCAGTTGGAGCAGTTCTTGGGCAACATAGAGATAAACTGTTGCATGTCATATATTATGTGAGTCATGTTTTGAACCCTGCACATATGAACTACGCGACTATCGAGAAGGTGTTGCTAGAGGTGGTCTATGCCTTCGATAAATTTAGGAAATATCTGTTGGGTTCTAGAGTCATTGTTTATACTGACCATGCTGCTTTGAAGTATTTATTTGCTAAGCAGGACTCTAAGCCAAGACTGTTGAGATGGATCTTACTCCTCCAAGAGTTTGATGTGGAAATTTGTGACAAAAGAGGGTGTGAAAATACTGTGGCAGATAACCTCTCTCGGATGTCCCCCATAGAGGAGAATGAGGAAAAGCGTCCAATAAAGGATGAATTTGCTGACGAACACATCCTTGCTCTTATTGGAATGCCATGGTTCGCAGACTACGCGAACTATCTTGTAGGTGGGGTGATCCCTAGAGAATTTGACTCTAACAAAAAGAAAAAGTTTGTGCATTATTGCAAGTTTTACTTGTGGGATGACCCATTCTTGTACAAGAAAGGAGTAGACGGGTTGGTCAGAAGATGTGTTCCCGAAGAAGAACAGAGAGATATCCTGAAAGCATGCCATGAATCTGACTATGGTGGACACTTTAGTGGTGATAGAACCGCAGCCAAAGTCCTCCAATCAGGCTTATACTGACCTACACTTTTCAAAGATGCTCAGCAAGTAATCAAGGAGTGCGATAAGTGTCAAAGGATGGGAAACATCTCGAAAAGAAATCAGATGCCGTAAAACCCCATGTTGGAAGTTGAACTCTTCGATGTTTGGGGTATTGACTTAATGGGACCATTTCTACCTTCATTTGGAAGGAATTACATTTTGGTGGCGGTGGATTATGTATCCAAGTGGGTAGAAGCAGTTGCCCTACCAACGAATGATGCAAAAGTGGTAGTCAAGTTTCTGAAAGAAAATATATTTGTCAGGTTTGGAGTGCCAAGAGCTCTAATAAGTGATGAAGGAACTCACTTCTTAAATCACCTAATGGAGAATCTACTCTTGAAGTATAATGTAAGACATCAGATAGCCACTCCGTACCACCCGCAAACAAGTGGTCAAGTTGAAGTGTCGAATAGGCAGCTGACACAGATCCTGGAGAAGACGGTTAACGCTTCTCGCAAAGATTAGGCAAGTAAGCTAAATGATGCGCTTTGGGCATACCAATCTGCTTTCAAAACACCGATTGGTATGTCCCCTTATCAATTGGTATATGGTAAGGCATGCCACTTACCCTTAGAACTTGAACACAAAGGTTTGTGGGCTTCAAAATTCCTTAACTTGGATCTTACGAAAGCGGGAGAATCCCGAATCCTTCAACTCCATGAGTTAGAAGAATTTAGGAACCAAGCATATGAAAATGCCAAAATCTACAAAGATCAAACAAAGAAATGGCATGACAGAAGGATCCAAAGGAAGGAATTTTGGGATGGACAAATCGTACTATTGTTTAATTCGAGGATGAAGTTGTTCTCGGGAGAACTGAGATCGAAATGGTCGGGTCCGTTTATGGTACACAAGGTATATCCCCATGGAGCAATCGAAATGAAAAATCCGTCTAATGGGGACATCTTTAAAGTGAACGGCCAAAGATTGAAGCCTTACAATATGGATCAAGAAGTTGGCCAAATTGATGTTGTTCATCTTGTCTGATAAGATGAACAACCGTCGAGCCATGCAACGTTAAACGTTGCGCTACATGGGAGGCAACCCACGCTTTTGTGTCTAACTATTTTCTTTGTTTGGTTGTGTGTCATTTACTTATAGGTTTGAACAATGTTTGCTAGAGGAGCTAAAAATTTCGTGCGCAAAAAGTCTCTGGAAAAATTGGAAGCAGAAGCCTGACATAGCTCGAGAAAGCAATGAAAGGAAATGAAAAATCAGAGGCCTAACACGGGTGCCCGTGTCAGGTGACATGGCCTGTGTCAGGAAGTGATCAAAGGAGTAAGTTTTCCAGGGGCCTGACACGGGTGCCCGTGTCAGCCCCTGCATGAATAAGTTGTAGCATGGAAGGACACGACCCATGTCAAGGTGGTCATTTGTGCTGACACGATTTCCCGTGTCAGCAAGCATAGTGGGAAATTTTTCAAATTTTTTTTACCGTTGGCACTTGGACCCACCACCGAATTTCCCCCACTAAAACCATTTTATCACCCATTTACTCCTCATTAACCTCTTCCCTTACCTGTACTCTCACCTTCATCCCTCTTTCTCTCAAAAATACCTAAAAACCTCCATTTTTCTCACATAAAGCTCCATACTTTCACCTCATAACTCCATCAAATCTCTGTCCGTCTTCACAAAAGTTCTTCCATTTTCCATCCTCTACCTCCCTACGGTAAACTTTTTGCCTAATCTCTCTTTTCAATTTCAACTTTCTTTTTGTTGTGTGCAGGTAAGAAAATGTCTCGCCGAGTAGACAGAAGCAAAAATATGGAGGAATCATCCCGGCCACGTCAAAGGGCGAGAAGAACTCCGAATGACCACGACATTGTGTTTGAAAACATGGAGCACCAAAAGAGGTACGCGGTTCATCATAAAAGAAAATTAACCCCCACCAGGTACATGTGTAATGGCACTTTGCAGGAATTGGGATTGCAAGATGAGGTTCACCGAATGTTCCACACCTTAGGTATGTTGGAATTCATGCAGTTAAAAGCGCCAACTTTTGCGCGCATTACTCTTGAATTCTTGAGTACCATTGAATTTAAGCTGAAAAATAAGTGGAATGGAACGGAAAAGGAGTACTACGGTACTTTGCATTTTTGTTTATTTAATACTGATTTGGAATTGTCTGTGGATGAGTTAGGGAGTATACTAAAACTCCCAATCATAGGCCCTAGAATGATGCTCGATACTTTTGTTCCAGCGGAATTCTGGACCTCTATAACAGGTAACACTAAATATGTTTCCAAACGGGCAAAAGCATCGGGTATCCATAACCCTTGTTTCAGGTACGCGCAGAAGGCCTTGGCGTACACCATGTTTGGTCGCGGAGATAGCACTGGTGTCGCCACCCAAAAGGAGTTGTTCTTTTTGCACAGTATGGAAGCACAAAGTCCTATCAACGTAGCAACATTTGTAGCTGACTACCTAGGTAGAGTTGGTCGCGCTACTTCAGGCGACATTTCGGTTGGCGGCATGATCACACAGATTGCCGACCATTTTGAATTTGGTGTTGCGCTTGCTGACTATCCCCAGGTGCCGGGTAAAAATAAACTGGACATGGCCGCGTTGATGCAACAAGGCATGATTGAGGTAAACAAGATTATTATTCTCTTATTTGCCAAAAAGTCCATGTTCTTGCTTTACCCGCCTATGATTTCATCAGTATTACTAATAGAGTCAACTGGCTTTATGAGTGTCCCGACCTGGATGAGGGGGACGAAGATTTTCTTGACTCTTTGCCTGCATATGAAGATATGGAGGGTGCACCGAGCACTGCGGAGCTGTTTTACTAGCAACAGCAAGAACCGACTCAAGCTTCAGGGTCCTACTCCATGCCACAAGACCAATGGGGTTGGATTCAAGATGAGATCGGTCACCTTCGCACGGACTAGGCAAGGGGAGGAGCTCACAAGGTTCGGAGTCGAACAACGCTGTCAAGGGAAGATTTTGGATGAGATGAATGCAATGATGCAACGCATGATGTTGCATTATCCGTACCCGCCCCCACCTCCTCAGTAAACATTGTGAGTACCCCTCTTATCTTGACAATAAACATTGCGGATAATGTTTAGTTCAAGTGTGTGGGGGGGGGGGGGGGGAGGGTTTAATTGTTTTGTATTTTAAGTGTTTTTTTTAGTTGTCTTTGTTTGTTTTGTTACTTTGTTTTGTCTTTGTGTGTCTGTTTTATTTCTTTAAGTTATAGATAAAAGTGGATTCTATTGGATCAATGATGGACTAGTGACCAGTGAGGGAACGATGCAACCCCGAATTTGCTCCCGAGGCAACTTGGAAGGTGATATAGCTGAGAAAGAAAATGTTGGACGCAACTTGGAAACTCTAGACCGAAAGAGAGGAAGGTAAACCCAAGCTGAAAAAGAAGTTGTTTGTCATAAAGAGTGGTTTGGAGGATGCAAGCTTATCCAACATGGTGAGATTTCAACATAACCAAACATAAAAGAGCGTATTTAGGTATGACTTTATCTCTCTAATTTTACGTAAGTTCTACTAATACAGCACAATACAAAGATGCACACTGAGGCACATTGTTTGTTTTCACCCTGTTAGCCTTTCTAGCCATCCATAATGTTGTATTTATCCATTGTTAACCTCGTTGAGCCTGTACCCCCTTGTTTGTGTAAACCGTAATGTTAACCATAAGCCAAACACTTCCTACCCTTGCTCGGCATGACTATTGTAGTGTAAAATTCGTGCAAAAAGATAAGTTTGGGGTGGTGATCCTTAGAAGAAATTTTGAAAAAGGGCAAGTGCAACAAAAAGAAAAGAAAAAGTGTGCAGAAACATCCTCTTCTACTGAAAAAAAAGAAAAAAGAAAAGAAAAATAGAATGTCGAGGTCAAAGACTCATGCATTAATGTGATACTCAAAAGAAAAGAAAAATTTGAGTGAAAAAGGGTCAAGTTGGACAACACCTCATAAAATGATTTGTGCACAAAGAGAAACAACAACATGAATGCCGAGTTCTAAACCTTTGTTATCCAATTTGTTGTCTACCCCCACCGTACCTAAGCCCCGTTACAACCCAGAAGACCTCTAAAAGTGTGTGAATTTGGTTTGTGTAGTTAACGTAGAATCTATTTAAAAACTAAGAGTTGATATTGCATACCTTGATATCATGAGTGCTAAACACTTTAACCCCGAGAGATTTGGTGAGTAGTGTGAAGAAGTTTGCAGGTGAAGGAACACTCTGATATGATAATGCAGTGAATAGTTTGAATGGCTAAACCAAATGCTTAATCAGGAAGGAGGAAGATAAGTTGCAAATAACATCAGCTGTGTTGTGGAAAGAAGAAAATCCATGGTTGACCTCTGTGTTGTCTCTTACATCACTTGAGAACAAGCAATGAGATAAATTTGGGGTTGTGATCGGTCACCAATTGCACTTAGTTTTCATCATCCATCCAGCATGAATCTTCAAGAATCGGTAACATTTTATTCTTTATTTTAGTTGATTTCTTAAGTTTATCGCATTTTATAAATTGCTGCTTGTTTTAAGTTGCATTAGTAGTTCATCTCTTTTTGTCGCATTTTATGCGTTTCTGTGTAGTACTGTTGGTTTCCAAGTCTAACAATAAGCCCGAAAGATGCGTACCGAAAGAATGGAAGTCAAGGACATCGTGCAAAACGTGAAAAGACAAAAACAGAGGGCTGACACGGGTGCCCGTGTCAGCTGACACGGCCCGTGTCAGCAAGGGCTGAGGATTTGAGATTGATACGGGCGCCCGTGTCACCTGACACGACCCGTGTTGGCCAATTCGCCCCGTTTGCTGATTTTTAGTGTGTTGACCCCTGTGTACGTCTGGAGGGTAGTCTGGGTATTTCGCAATGTTTTTAGTTGATTGGAAACTATTTAGTCTGCATTTTGGTAAAGAGAGGAAAACTTTTTGGATAGTACAAGAAAAAGACAGAAAGGAGAAGCGAGCTTGCAAGGTGTTTAGAGGAGAAGAGATTTCCAAGATCGGAAGAGATTGAAGATCAACCTTCATCAACAACAAATTGTAATGTCTCTATTTTGTAATTTACTGTCTTTGAATATTATGAGAAGCTAAACCCCTCAATACTAGGGGGTGTCCCTGAATTGCTACTGTATGAATCCTTTTTCTATGTTTTTCTGATCATCGATGTTTTCTTTATTCAAATTATTATATAACGTTCTTAATGATTTATTTTATAGGCCAAATGGAATTTTGATCTCTGGTTAAGGTTTAGGTCGAACAAACCGCCTTGTCGCTTGTTGTATAATAATACTTCGGTTTAATCACTTAGGAATAAGGATCAAACCGTAGTAGCTATTAATTCTTGATCAATTTCATATTTCGTAACGTCAATTTAAATAACTAAGGAATTAGGATTGAAATTGACTGTTAATGGTTTTCGGCTAAGGAATTAGAGAAAACAATTCGTGAGAATCGGTTTTGAATAATTACAACGTAGATGTTATATAATATTGAAGAAGTGTATTACAAAGCAATTCACACATCTTGCCTTAGCATGCTCTCTAATATCGTTTAACAACTTTTTATACGCTTTATATAATTTCTTTTTCATTCTTATTATTTTGAAAACAATCATCAAACCCCTATGATCTTTTGTTCAATGGAATTATTGTAAAGATTTGTACTTACTACGCAGTCCTCGAGATCGATACTCGGGATAACTCCCATTTTATTACTACATTGGTGCAAATAGTACACTTGTTATTTTACCGATCATTGTCCGTTCGAAGCTTTGGGTTCAATCATGCCAATCATATTGATTCCCCTCATGGAGAAAGGCCATGGAGAGGAAATGTCGTTCAACAGTGTCAGAGGAACATGAATCTTATTTGCATATATTTGACATTTGTGGCATTTCTTCACAAATTTGCATTAGTCAGATTACATTGTCAGCCAATAGTAGCCTGCTCGTAACATCTTCTTAGCCATAGCATGTACATTGGAATGAATACCAAAGGAACCTTCATGGAGTTCAGTCATCAATAGGTCTGCTCCGCGTTTATCCACGCCTCTGAGTAAAACTATATTGAAGTTTCTCTTGTAAAGCACATCACCATTCAGGTAGAAATTTCTGGCTAATCTTCTCAAACTCTTCTTATCTTTCAAAGATGCCTCTTACGGGTAAATCTTACTTTCGAGAAAACATTTGATATCATAATACCATGGCTTCTCATCTTTGGCTTCTTCAAAACAAACACATTAGCCGGCCTATCAAGACGCATCACAGTCAAATTGGGAACTTCATTCCAATACTTCACCACAATCATCAGAGCCAACGTTGCAAGAGCGCCTGTCATCCGATTTTCATCTCGGGGGATATAATAAAACTCAACCTTTGTAAAGAAAGTTGAAATCCTTCTCACATAATCTCTATATGGTATTAAACCGGGTTGATTCGTCTCCCATTCACCTTTGATCTGCTTCACAACCAAAGCTGAATCTCCATAGACGTCCAAATACTTGATTCTGAGATCAATGGCCTCTTCAAGCCCCATAATGTAAGCTTCTTACTCATCCATATTATTTGTGCACTTGAAAGTCAATCTAGCTGTAAACGGAAAATGCGTGCCTTGAGGAGTAATAATCACTGCCCCAATGCCATTACCATATTGATTAACAGCTCCATCAAATACCATGCCCCAACGGGGACCAGGTTATGGCCCTTCTTCAAGCAATGGTTCATCACAATATTTCATTTTCAAGTACAAAATATTTTCATCAGGAAAATCGTACTGTACTGACTACTAAACTTCAATAGGTTGGTAAGCCAAATGGTCAGCCAAGACACTACCCTGGGTTGTTTTTTGAGATCGGTATTCAATAAAATATTCTGATAACAACATTTTCCAACGGGAAATCCTCGCAGTTAAAGTAAGCTTCTCAAAAATATACTTGATTGGATACATTCTGGATATCAACCAAGTGGTATGATTCAACATATACTGGCGCAGACGCTTAGTAGCCCAAGCCAATGTGCAATAAGTCTTTTCAAGCATAGAATATCGAGTCTCACAATCGGTGAATTTCTTACTGAGGTAGTAAATTGCATATTCTTTCTTTCCAGTCTCATCTTGCTGAGCAAGAACACAACCCATACTTTCATCAAGCACAGTCGAATACATCATCAATGGTCTTCCTTCCACAGGCAAAGACATAATCGGAGGCTCAAGCAGATACTCTTTGATATTATCAAAAGATTTCTGGAAGTCTTCACTCCAATGACTAGATTGATCTTTCCGAAGAAGCTTAAATATAGGAGCACATGTGGCAGTCATGTGTGAAATGAATCTTAAGATATAATTCAAGCGGTCGAGAAAACCTCTTACTTGCTTCTTAGTTTTGGGCGCAAGCATCTCTTGTATTGCTTTGACCTTGGCAGGATTAACTTCAATACCCTTCTCGCTGACAATAAAGCCCAACAACTTACCAGAACGAACACCAAATGTACACTTATTGGGATTCAAGCGGAGTTTGTACTTCCTCAAATGCTGGAATAACTTCAATAAATGCTCAACATGTTCCTCTTCATCAATGGATTTGGTAATCATATCACCAACATAGACTTCGATCTCTTTATGCATCATATCATGAAAAAGAGTAGTCATTTCCCTCTGGTAAGTTTCACCAACATTCTTTAAACCAAAATGCATCACTCTATAACAGAATGTTCCCCAAGGTGTAATGAACGTGGTCTTCTCCATATCTTTTGGTGCCATCTTGATCTGATTATATCTGGAAAATCCGTCCCTAAATGAAAAGACTTTGAATTTAGCTGTATTGTCTACCAACATATCAATGTGTGCCAGAGGGAAATCATCTTTTGGACTGGCTTTATTCAAATCTCTATAGTCGACACACATACAAACTTTTCTGTCCTTCTTCGGAACAGGTACAATATTGGCCACCCATTGCGGATACGCAGCGGTAATAAGGGAATCGACAGCAATCTGCTTCTGCACTTCCTCTTTGATCTTCACTGCCATATCAGTATGTGTTCTCCTCAACTTCTGCTTGACTGGCGGATACTCTGGCTTCAACGATAATCTATGCTCCACAATCTCAAAATCCAAACCAGGCATGTCTTGATAGGACCAAGCAAACACATCTAAATACTCTCGGAGAAGATCAATTAACCCCTTCTTAACCTCTGGGCACAGTGGAGACCCAATCTTGACTTCCTTCATATCATCTTCGGAACCCAAGTTGACTAGCTCAATCTGCTCTTTGAATGGTTGAATATCTTTTTCCTCGTGCTCAAGTAGACGAGACAGTTCATCAGATACTTCTTCATCACTTTCTTCCTCAGCCTCAAACACAGGAAATTCAAAGTTTGGCGAAGGAGTAGGATCATTGTATTTAATGGGTTTAGAAACCAACCTGCATAATGATTTGATATTTTGATTTTAGAGAAGTGAATTGGTGACCAAATATTATGCAGATGGATAAATTATATTTATTGATTTATGTTTTTTGTGATTACCATTTTCGGAAAAGCAAAAAGTAAAAATAAAACATCATAGGTGTGGATGAATAGAATTAAATTTTATTGATGATCAAGTTTGAAAATACCCAAACAATGTTCACTTCTCACTTAGGCATAGGAGAAGGATTTTCAAAAAACAAATAAAAGCAATTACTTAGATCGATGCACAATAATAGGAACATCAACAGCAATCCAATTGTTGCAAGCTTTTCCATGCACTACGCCAAATAAGGGAAAAGAGGGCGCTTATTTTGGCCTATAACAGCGCTTTTAAGCGCCCTCTAAAGTGGCGCTGGCATAGGTAAAGACAACGCTTTGTTTTCCTGGAGAAAGCGCTGTCTAAAGTGGCCCTTTAAGGGCCACATTATAGTGCGCTTTCAGAAAAAAGCGCCCTCTGGAGTGGTCCATAAAGGGACACCTTAGAGGGCGCTTTCTGGAAAAAGCGCCCTCTAAAGTTGTCAATGTAAAGTGTTTAGAGGGCGCTTTCTGGACAAAGCGCCCTCTAAAGTTGTCAATGTAAAGTGTTTAGAGGGCGCTTCCTACAGAAAGCGCCCTCTAAAGTGTTAGTTATTTTAAAAAAATTTGTTTGAAAAACAGTGGATATTTAATTGGTAACCTGTTCGCATGCTGCAAAAGTGTAAAATTCATATTGATTTCATCCTTTAATCCAATGTTATACACCATTAATCCATTGATATATACAACATGAATCCATTTATATACAACATTAATCCTCCATATATACAACATTAATATATGATTCTTTGATCAACAATATACAACAACATATTCATGATTTAGTAAAAGTACAACAACAATATACAACATATATACAACAACAGCATACAACAACAACATTCCATACATATATGTACAACAATATACAACCTAGCTATATGATTCTTTGATCAACAATGAATTGACACAATTCATCCTTCATTTCATCCAAATGAGCTCTTGAGTAAGATTTGTATTCCTCAAAGTACTACAATTAAGAGAATAAAACATATTCATGATTTAGTAACAAATTAGATGAAATATCCGATAATATTAAAATAAACCCTAAGTTATTATTCCATACCATTTTTGGGATGTCTATACGATTCAACGCAATGATATCTCTCATAAATCTCAATACAAAAAATCCGCAATCGACCAAATTATTTTGCTGAGGACACTACACAGAAAAACAAACAATATATATATAGTTAATTTCTTACAAACACTATTATAAGCAAAAAAACAAACACTATTATAAGCAAAAATAAGATACTTAATATATACCTGAACTCTGACCCAGGTAATGTCCTTCCTATTACGGTAATTCTTTTTCGATCTAAATTTTAGTATTGCCCTAACAAAATAAAAACGTATATTGAGATCAATCTGACAGACATAATTAAATATACAAATACACACGAATATTTAGGGGAATTTCACTTACGCGTCAACCGTCTTCTTCATACTCGGATATTTACTCCAATCACCCGATAACGAATCGAGATAATACACCATTAGTCTCGAAAGATCCATAGCAACCAACACCCAGTGACCACTGTAAAATAAAACAAAAATTTAGATGCATGCAAATTTTCTACGTAAAAGATATACATAGATTAGAAGGAAATTATTAGAAAGAAAATCTAACCCGTTGCCAGAATTAAACGGTAAAAAATACAAACTGGGTGTAGTATTATCGCCGGCCGCCATGAATCTATCGACTAGTTCATTCTTTACGGATTTTGGATTTTTCGTTATAAACGTTGTGTTAATACAGGAAGCAGCAATAAAATTGAATCGGTTACACAATTCAGTTCCGCGCATCAATGTTACATACATATACCTTAAATAGAAACATAATAAACATTAGACTACTCATTGAAATGTGCAAATAAATTGTTCAACTAAGTAAATAATAGATTGATCGGAGTACCATATGTATGTATGAATGACAACGATGCCCAATTCTTCGTGTTCAAAAAGTTGTTGCATGTCCTCCTTTGCAATTATTTCGGAATGAGCAATTCCGAAAACACCTTCATCAAAATCTACACTACGGATGGCGCCGTGCATAATATCGGACTCTTCCACCATTTTCTCAAGACGCATCATAATTTGAGATTTTGTCCCAGACGTCGTTGGAATATCGTTACCAGCTTTTTTCAACTTTCGACCGGGAACCTAAAAATTCATATAAATTAAATCATGACTTTTTGTGATGCAACAGAATCGTTGCGTATATAATTCAATGGATATATATATTTGTACCTCTTTTTGAGATGCAACCGACTCGATGCGTCTTGAAATCCCTTTACCAGCTTTATGTGTGGGTCTTGTAGGAGTCTAACATTACCATGTAATAAGGGTTGATTAAATATCATAATTGTAGCTGAATTGAAATGTGAATACTAAATATTCATAATCATTTAGAACATATATACCTCGGCATCTGGGAAAATTAGATCTGACGGCCATCCAACAAAGGATCCGACTGCATCTCGCATCAACGTTGTCTCTGAAACAACGTCAGGTAATGGTAGAAGCGCGTCAGTATCTAATACAAGGTCAACCGAAACTTTCATATATCCCACCGGGAGGGGATTATGGTGAAGTAATTCACCCGAAGTGTTGTGCACTTTTCCCTTGCCAACTATGCGATAAGTTGGTGACGATAGATACAGCTGACAAGGTGTAATGCCCTAAACCAATAATAAATGTTATTGTTAACGTGTATATGTGTCAAGTAAAAAAGTGCTATTTTAATTTCATAATAACATATATAATTACCTCGGGAAATTTCGGTTGACAATTGATACTAGCTCGGTCACTAGTATCTTTTGCCTCGGAACCGCACCTTTCCTCTCTATACCTTGCATTCTCCTTTTGCAGTTCGAGTACTTGTGCCCTTAACTCCGCCAAGGTCTCCATCACCTCTTTGTTGGTAGGATTTTTTGTTTTTGGTTTTTTTTTTAAAATGACGAGGGAGTCACACCAAAACCCTTACCCCTCACACGACCGGAATACTCAGGAACATTTAGTACTCGACTAAGTACGCTCCTGCAATCCTGGACCTCGGTTGAAGGTAAGGTTTGGGATAAAGTCTCCTGAAATATTATTAGAGGAGATTAAAAATGAATTATATGTCTAACAAAATTTTCGATATAATTAAAGAAATAATGTTACATATACTTACACATTCGTCATAAACATTTTGAACCGCTTCAACGACAGCCCCATCCTTCCCAACCCGAGCAGCCTTCCACAATACGTGCTCCGGAAGAGATGTTGCGTCACTTTTCTCCTCGGCTAGCTACAAATTGAATCAGATTATAAGATCATCAATTATAACATATTGTGACAATGTATAAGCTCATAGCATTTGAATATACTCACAATTCTTTGTTGTAACCGTGCATATCCCGTACGCCCTTTTTTGTACGGATACGCGAGTTTTGATGCCCTTTTCCGATTTTTGTCGCTTACTTCCTGGATAAAAAAGTTTAAGGCATATTAGAACCAAGTAACTTAACAATTGTATAATACCATAATTAATAGACATTACATGGAATTTTTCGTTTCTTCGTTTGGCGACAAAGTTATCCCATTCTTCGGCTGAAATAATCTCCGCATACTTCATTGGCCGTTCTGCTTCAACAAAGTTTCCTTCCTCATCCTTGAGAAATTTGTTGGACAAAAAGGATCGAAATCCTCGGAGTCTTTTTCCGGCCAATTGAATACAATATTTTTGCCGGCTTTCATCGATGTGAAAGGATCTCTAAAAAACATACAAATGGAGTGTGTTATTATAAGTAATATTATAACAATATATGGTCAACAAATAGTCAACAAAAAAAACATATAATAATATATGGTAAGTACCTGTACCTCGGACCATATTTTTTCTTTGCCAACCTTCAATTCCGGACTTCTCCAATTATCACATGTAATCGGAATATGTTGTCGAACAAGGGAACCAATGTAACTTGCCAACATTGAACCGTTAGGCTCAATTAGTTGGTCTTCAGCACTCCAATGTACTTCGAATTTTTCACCCTTGTCTCTTGCACGAATGATTAACTTCATAACAGTCAATCCTCGTTTGATTTCTTTTTCAACATTGTTACGTGATCCACTCGCGTCATGGGCATCATCTTGGTTAGCCATTTTATCTGTAATATAGAAATGATTCAATTAGACCCAAGTAAGACAATGACCATATTCGTGAAGCTACACAAAAAACACATTCATATACCTTCCATTTCTCTCATGTTACAACAATCTAAACTCTCTCTTTTTTTCATCATTATTGAATACAAACTCACACACACCTACTGCATACAAAAGACCAATGCAAACTTATGGTGTTTGGAACATGAACAAACTTGCATCCATAATCATCAAACTTCTAAGCACAAGCTCAAACACACTCCAAATGACATCAGTTTTCAATCAGAAATAAAAAACCTTACAACAAGGTGCTCATGAACACCATATAGTGCTCGTTTTCCCTAAACAACATTAATCAACATAATGCACAAAATGTAAAACTCAGTTTAGAAAATGCCCTAATCAAACACCTGAAGAAAGTGAACGGTAACGATGGAGAAGAGAAATACCTTCAAGGTGACGGTAACGATGGAGAAGAAAGTGAACAGCGACGGTGGACGCAGATAACTCAGTGAACGTGAACGCAGCAGCAGAAAAAGGCGACGGCGACGACGACGGTGAGGGAGGGAGAACGAACGGAGGACGAGAGTAATCGCAGTAGAGAATAATTGCAGTAGAGAGAAAACCCAGTTACGTAAACGAAATAGCATATAGAGAGGGAAAATAAAGAGACATGCAGTATATGTTATAATTTTAATGTTTACTAAAGGGGACCTTAGAGGGCGCTTTTGTAAAAAAAGCGCCCTCTAAAGGGGGCCTAAGAGGGCGCTTCTGAAAGCGCTCTCTAAGGCTTTCCAAAAGCGCCTTATAAACTAGAAATGTACATGGACTTAGAGAGCGCTTTTTTAAAAGCGCCCTCTAAGGGTACCCTTAGAGGGCGCTTTCATAAACGCGCCCTCTATTGGTGTCCCTCCATTTCCTCATTATTTTTTCGCTTCATTTTAGAGGGCGCTTTGTTACAAAAGCGCCCTCTAAAGTGCGCTGTCTATTCCAATTGTTCGCTCCTTATTTTTTCTCTTCACTTTAGAGTGCGCTTCTTTAAGAAAGCACCCTCTAAAGGGGGCCTAAGAGGGCGCTTCTGAAAGCGCTCTCTAAGGCTTTCCAAAAGTGCCTTATAAACTGGAAATGTACATGGACTTAGAGAGCGCTTTTTTAAAAGCGCCCTCTAAGGGTACCCTTAGAGGGCGCTTTCATAAACGCGCCCTCTATTGGTGTCCCTCCATTTCCTCATTATTTTTTCGCTTCACTTTAGAGGGCGCTTTGTTACAAAAGCGCCCTCTAAAGTGCGCTGTCTATTCCAATTGTTCGCTCCTTATTTTTTCTCTTCACTTTAGAGTGCACTTCTTTAAGAAAGCGCCCTCTAAGGTGCGCTGTCTATTCCAGTTTTTGGCGTAGTGATGCGTCACAAAATTGGTGCAATCTTCGTTCTCATCACGCTTGATCACAGCAGCTAAGTGTTGTTCATTACCATGAATGAACCCTCCGCTACGGAAACTGGGTTGTACATCTTCAGCTCTAACCATAGATGAACCTCGCTGGAAACCCAAACTAGCTTTGCTCTTGTTGTTGGTGACCTCTACCATCTTTTCCCACTGGTCAGAAATACCATCTTCAACAATCTTCTGAGCGTCTTTGAATGAGGACATAGGTGCCCCAACTCTCTTTTCCTCAGTAATAGATAGAGCTTGGAAAGGAGTTCCAATCTCATCCGCAGCTTCTACATAAGAAAAAGACTACATGTGGCTTACCAACAAAGCCTTCTCCCCACTGACAATAACCAGCTTACCATTCTTGACAAACTTCAGTTTATGATGTGGCGTTGAAGTAACGGCTCTTGCCTCATGTATCCATGGCCTTCCTAACAAGAAGCTATAGACTGAGTGGATATCCATTACCTGGAAAGTAATCTGGAAATCACTCGGACCTATCTTCACAGGAAGATCCACTTCACCAATCACAGTCTTGCAAGAACCGTCAAAAGCTTTGGCAATCACACCACTATATCTCATCTGAGCTCCTTGATACGACAATCTTGACAAGGTTGATTTCGGGAGTACATTTAATGAAGAACCTATGTCAACCAATACATTCAATAGAGCATCCTCTTTGCAGTTCATTGAAATGTGTAGAGCCAAGTTTTGAATTCTGCCCTCCTCGGAGAGTTCTTCATCACAAAAGCTAAGATTGTTATAGGAAGTGATGTTAGCCACAATATGAACGAATTGATCCACCGTAACATCATGCTCCACGTAAGCTTATTCTAATACTTTTTACAATGCTTCTCCGTGCGCTTCAGAGTTCATAAGCAGAGACAACACTGAAATCTTGGAAGGAATTTGGAGCAACTGCTCCACCATATTAAATTTGCTCTTTTTGATAAAACGAAGCACCTCATCATCATCGTTAAGCTTCAAACCACTGGCTTCACCAGACTGACATCTTGGAGCATTAACTGGATTTGCTTCAGGTACATAAACCTTCTTACCAACAGACACATCTTCTACATTCTCTGGGAACACCGGCCCAAAAACTCGACCGATACGGGTCACCTTCGTAACATTAGCAATGCTCAGAACAAAACTAGTCGTAGGCAAAGTAACCTCTTGACCATTCTCTAGCATGGTAGCATTGTACTGATACGAAACAACCTTATCGGATGCATACGAGACGGGGTCCGCTAACTGTATAACCAATGGAGATACCTCCCCGGAGTCTTGAACACTTGAGCTATTACATTCACATCATCACCCATGTGACGGGACTGGAGAATCTGAATCATACCCTCATCCATCAACCTCTGGATGTCTCTCTTCACAACCGCAAAACCTCGAGGATCGACATTGCAAATTGCACAACCATCATGGTCATGCTCACAATCACTCACCAAACAGATATCCTTGTGCATCGTCACCAAGGACCTTCTAATGAAGCGGACATCAAATACCTTGAACTCCCCAGGACAACCATCTACCATGTTGACAGAAGGGTTACCATGAGCAGGTAGTGGATTAGCTTTGACATTAGGAGCACGGTCCTCAAAGGACACCATTCCACTCTTTACCAGCTTTTGGACTTCGTACTTGTAGCGGTAAATTCATGATCATCAAGCTATGGATAAGCAAGACATCAAATAACAAAAGTCACTACCGCGCTTTTATTGTTTCCAAGGTAAAAGGAAAAAGTACGAAGAAAACCCAAAAAGTAAGAAGTTTTCAAATCAAAACTAATAAAATTTCAGAGATTACAAGTAAGGGGGTTGGTTACACAGAGGGAAGGTGTTAGCACCCAAAGTGTCCTAGGTACTCCTAGGGAGCCCTTTTTTGTGTGCATGTGTATTTTGTACAGAAGTGATGTTTTCAAACAAATAGAATGGGGGGATGAGAAAAGAAATTTATTAATTATATTTTTGTGTTTGACAAGACCTTCAAAATTGTGCCTACGTACCAACATAAAAATGAGGGATCAAAACCTCGTAGTTCGTGGTATAAATTTCAAAGTGGAATGCTTTGTTTTTAACAAAAATTAAGTTTGAAAGGCACAAAGGCCTAAAAATGGTTTGAATGAGTTAGCTCTTTTTGGCTTTTTGAAAGTTTAGGTCAAATATAATTAAGTTTATTTACAAGTTTGATTAATAAAAGAAGTTTGAAAAAGCAATGACATAAGGCCAAAGTTTCTAATTTGCAAAGTGGTAAAAGTTTAGAACAAAACTAGTTCAAGCAAGAAGAACTTTTTAAAAGGGGGGAGAGATTTTGAAATTAAAGAAATGGGGAGGAGATGAAGAGACTAATCATATGCACAAAATTAAAAGTTAAGATTTGAAAAGATCTGAACAATGGGTAACAATCCAATAGACAAGAATGTCTTATAGAAACCCCAAATTCCCTCGGACATTAGAATCAAGCCACAAACAAATGCATACAATATTATCTTGAAGAGCAAGGTATCAAATAAAGATAGCCCCATCCAAGCCTTAGCCACTCCATGATCTCCTTCAAATTTGCCCATGTAGCAGATGAATTCCATAAGTCACAGGTTTAAAATAATAACTTCAATGACCATGTTTCATATGAACTCAAAGGGATCTTCAAAGATGTATCAGATGAAGTTTCAAATTACAAGCACTTGGTTTCACAAAAGTTGGCATTGGCCAAGTCCTTTAGCATATGAATGTTGCCTAAATTCTAAGTCCAATAGTCCAAGATCAAGTCAACAGTCCACACAAAAGTTTTTTAGGGTTTTTTGTTGTTATTATGTACATTAATGGTCAAAGACCACACAAATAAATAAAATATACACAAACAAGATATATCACACAATATGGTCCAAATGGACAAAGTGAAAATGGCATTAACATAAACAATTATAATGGTATGAATAGTGGAAAATGAATAGAACTTAAAAATTAAAGTGCATTAAAATAAAGGACTTGAAAATAAATGTTAGTTGTTAATAATTTAGAAGTTAGTATTGTTTTGCTTTTGCTTTTGTTTTAAGTTATTCTTTGGAGAACACTTAACCCACTTATCACAAGCATGGATCCTTGAACCAAGACATCTTCCAAAGGAAGAAAAAAAGGCCAATTTTCCACACAATACCATAAAAGAGGGGAGACTTACAATCTCACTAACTAGAATGCTATGCCTTTTGTATCAAAAATTTAGCACTATGTTAAGCAATCGTAATTGGACTTATGTAGAAGTCACAACTATTTGAGGTCGGGCAATAGAATTTTGGTGTTAATGTATGTTAGAGACATAGTATAGTGGACTATGCTCATGAAACATACCACACACAAAAAGAATATGCAAAAGAGGTGGCCTAATCTCATCCATACTTATGTCAATTTTGTAATCAACTAGCCTTAGGATTTAGAGACATCATAGACCAAATGAAATGGATGCATAAAGAAGGGGAATTAGATGAAGAGGGAGGGGAATGGATCAAAACTCAAATTGATCAAAGGAGGACTTTTACCAAGTTAATATCATTCATTCATTTTGGGAGATGGAATGTACATTCCATCAATCCCTTAAATCCAATGATATTAACTTAGCAAAGTCAAATCAACCTTGACAAAGGCCCAACAACACAAGTCAAACATATACAAACCATCACAAGAGGTCAACACAAATATTTGGCAAAAATACTAAAATAATGCATTTAAATTAAATATGGTTTGTCAACTTCCTAAAACCTCATCAAAACACCAAAGAAATGGCCATGAGATTTATCATAGATCAAACAAGGTCAAAGGACCTTGGAGAAAAAATTTCAGAATTTTTAAAGACTTAAAAGTATTTTTAAATAATTAAAAATAATCCCAAAATCAATTAAATCATGCAAAATATTAATAATGATCCAAAAAATAATTTTAATTCAGAATATGAAAGAGGATTTTATTTAATTTTTTTTGGTGAAACTCTCATATTTGTTGGATCAATATTAAAATTAATATGAATTAATGAAAATTAAATGAATTAAAAAATATTGTGAGCCACTTGATCTCCCTCATTAATTGAGGTGGAAGATCAAGTGGATGAAAACGCGCGTTCCACAATGGATACTAGTCATCGCACCACACGCATGGTAATCACAACCAACGCTCAAGATTAAAACAATTTAAATGAGATCAATGACTCAGAACCTGTCCAGCACACCACCGGCACTGGACCTCCGGTCACCTTCTCAGGCGAGGTACACCGGATTGGTTCACTCATCACCATCAAGAAAATGAAAAAAGAGGACATAATCTGAAAGAAAAAATGGCGTAGAGCACGAATCTGACCTCAATTTTAACTAACTCCACACATATAGAAAGATATGAGGAGTTGAATTTTGAGGTGTGTCAACTGAGTTGCTTCGATTTGACCTCAAAGCAACTCAATCTTCTTGCCTGCATTGGTAGGACTTCAGACAACCAAAGATCCAAGAGAATTGAGTGAGAATCGAAGAGAAGAATTTTTCTGAAATTTACCTTCAATGCTGTGCAGAAATGGATCTTGCTTGCTTTAACCTTGATTTGATCACACTTGAGAAGCTTGCAGGAGAGGTTTGGCAATGGTACAAAGCTTTGGATCCTGGAGTTTCTGAATCTCCAAATAGTGAGATTGAAACTCAATTTTCAAGTTGAAAATTCCCTGGTTTTCCTTTGAATGGTGAGGGTTTCAATTGGGGGGAAAAGCTGGCGCGCAAGGTGTCTTTGAATTGAGCTTCAAGGGCCTGTATTTATAGCAATTGGGACTGATATTTGCACACTGGAAAAATTGCTAAATTTGGACATGGTGATGCACAAGCTTGCATGGGCGTGTACAGGTCCATGAAGCAATCCAATTTGATCCATGTACAATCATTCTGAAGTTCAAATGAGGCTTGGATATCAAGGCAATGTGAAATGTGATTTTTGGCATTTTATTTCTTCCAATCATGCAGACCTGTTAAAGCCATGCGCAGCCCTAGCAAATCTCATCCAAAATGCATGAACTTGGGTTCTTTGGAAATCTTAGATCAAGGGGAACAACTTTGATATTGAACACTTTTTCATTTGGAGCTTGGATCATGGTGAATTTTAAGGTGGAAGTTTGGAAATTTCCACATGTTGAAAATTTTCCTAAGTGTCAAGCCATATACTCAATATTCCACCTTGCTTAATGTTTTATGTGCGCTTCAAATGAGAAACGTGTCTTTATCAAAGTTGTATCTCTTTTAAATACCTTCAAAATGGTCACCAATTTCATGTCATTTGGATTTAGAATGATAGAGTTATGCATTTTTGAAGTTTGGAAAAAACACTTGTTCAATGGTATAGGGCAAAAATGACCTATAATGTAACCTTATATCACATGCTCATAAAAGTTGAATTAGATCTTACTACAAACATCAAAGTTGAAGTGGAAATCTTGAATTTGATTGTGCAACTTGTAAATCTTTCATCTCATAAAAATTGAGCAAGTTATGGTCTTGGGAAGTTGACTTTCAAATTAGGGTTTAGACAAAATGACCTATAATGTTTCAACATAGAAAATGATTTTCCATGCAACACTAGCTCTAGGTCTCAACATGAAAGTTGTTTGGAATGTCATTTATAGTAACTTTTCTCTTAGAATCATTTTCATATGGTCAAAATTGTAGGAGATAGGGTCTAGGGGGACCCAATTTTGATCAGATGAATTCATCTGGCCAACCACCATCAACCAACTTGCTAACCTTCAATTATCTTGACTTTCTAGGCTCATGGTAGATCATATATGCATAAGATGATGAATTTTGAAGTGTCCCTTGAGAAATTTGATCAATTGGTGAGATAGCTTGTTGGAGATGTTACTCAAGATAGTCAAACTAGGGTTTCCAAGGCAAATCACTTCTAAACTCTTGAATAATGCTTGATCAATATAACATGTAGAGATCATTGGAACTCATATAGGATGCTTAGAGACATTGTGGATTAATCTTTGGTTGTTCTTTTAGCCATGAGGGTCTCAAACCCTAAGTATGAACTTGATGAATTTTGATGATCATGCCCTACCTACAAAAGAGTTAGGCAAATACAAAGACATATTTTTGGTATTTTGGTTAGTGAAATGCTAAAATACAAGTATGATACAATCACATGGTGCTTGGTGATCTCTCCCAAAACAAACCCAATGAGAGAGAGGTAAGGAGGATTCCAAAGTATGATCCCAATATTAATGCATATGATGAAATTGCATGAGGGGTCTTAGGGTCAAAATTGGGGTCTTACAGCTGCCCCTATTTAAGGACATTCCAATTGAGGAGGTGAAGGTTAAAATCTTCATGTCGACTCAGTAGAATGGGCTTAAATAACAACATAGGAACAAATTTTGGTCCCTAAGAGACCTCATAATGCATATGATATGAATGTAAAAAAAAGCAAATTCTTTGTGGGGAAATGTTGCCACAAAGGAAAAGAAATCAGAGAGACCGAAGATCTACAGGAGTATAATGCATTCCGTAAGGAAAACTCAATGGGGAGAGAGAGACTCTAGGGGGATAAAAGGTTATGTGTAGACCATGCTACGACCTAAAATTGACGGACGAACTAGAGGAATTCCATAAAATGGAAAGACTCAGCCAGGGAAACAAAACATCTGCAGGGGATTACAAGTAGATCAAGATAAAACTAAAGGTCTTGAATCAATGCAGGGAAAAGCGATTTCACTAAGGAAAAGCGCACTCAACTCAACTAGGGAAGAAATAAACTTCAACGTAGGAGGACATCCGTCATCGGTTAGGATGAACATATCAAGGATGAATCCCTGGGAACCACCAGGAGGGAATATTCATTACAGGTTACTGGGTAAGAATAGCCTTGCTGGGGAAAACTATAGAAATAGGATTTACAACTACCAGTTACTGGGCAGAAGACCAAAGATGAGAATATCCATCACTGGTTAAGGTGAACATATTAAGGATAGACACAAAAGAAAGAAAATCCATCATCGGTTAAGATGAACATATCAAGGATAGACTCAAAGGAAAGAAAATCCGTCATCGGTTAAGATGAACATATCAAGGATAGTCTTGCCTGGGAATTATTGAGGAGGATACCCGTCATCGGTTAAGATGAACATATCAAGGATAAACCAACTGAACAAAAAGTAGGAATTATATCTATCAAATACTGGATAGAAGATCGTCAAAGAGAAAATCCGTCATCGGTTAGGATAAACATATCAAGGATAAACTCTGTTGAGGGGAGAAGAGCATGATTTACAACTATCGGTTACTGGGTAGAAGACTGCAAAGAAGAGGAAACCCGTCATCGGTTAGGATGAACATATCAAGGATTAATCCTCTGGGGAACAAAATAGGGATTACAACTACCTTTTTACTAGGTGGAATACCAAGGATGGGAATATTTGTCATCAGTTAGGATGAACATATCAAGGATATACTCAAGCAAGGGAAGAAAATATTCATCATCGGTTAGGATGAACATATCAAGGATATACTTCCTTGGGAAACGTGAAAACGAATCCGCTGGGGAGAAAAAGTTGCTCTTGCCGGGTATTGGGAAAAAGTGAAAAGCATGAGAAGAGTATTACCAGTTACTGGGTAATAGGCTCTCAGGGGACCAAAAGCATCTATCTAGGTAAGATCTAGAAAGAAAAGGTCAATCAAGACTCAACCCAATGAGGATATAACTCAAGGGGAGTAATTCCATCCAGGTAATCAACTGGGGAGGAAACTAGAACAATGATCATCCAAGAGGAAATAACTCAGTGAGGAAAGGAGAAAAGTTAAAATCTTTCTGCTTAAGGGGCCAACACTCTACAATTGAGAGAGGACAGACACCAGATTTATGGGGATAAAGTACCGCCATAACAAAGAACAAGAATCTCAGACAATGAATCAACAAATATTATTATGCAAAAATATGTAATTATGAAATTTTATGAATGTATATGTATATGTATGATGATTATGCTGACAAAATGATCGCAAAGGATACAAAGGTGTCGTAGAAATTTGAATCATCGGTCGATCCACAACAAAGGGATATAACTGTCGAAGAACAGGGAGATCAACATCCCAAAGGCTCAACATTATCCGGGGAAGGAGGAGATCTACTGAGGAAAGGAAATATTATCGAATCTCAAGGGAATTTTAGGTCAACACCATATCAAATGGGCGACAACCATACAGAGGATAAACACAAATAGCTGCTCAAAAACCAGGAGGAAACTCTAACTGGGAGTGAGTCAGATGGCTACTGGCGGAGAAACCAATGCGATCTACTGGGGAAATCGATCTTACTCTGCTGAAGATCAAAACAGAACATCAACCCTGCTGAGGAACACACAAACTCTTCCTGGGACTGAATTAACCAACTCAGCTGGTAAAAGTACAGAAACTCCGCTGGGGATCAAACATTCCGCAGGGGAACTGGACCAATAAACTCGGCTAGGGATACCCGAAGGGCTAACTGCTTGGGGAACCCATAGAGCTCCAGACTTAAGACTTGTTGTTTTTCAAAATGATGTTGATATTGCTTTAAATCTGCCTCTAAAAAATTCTTGCTTTTATATGTCTAAGAAAATTATTTTGATTAAAAAATTTAATTTCAAAAATGATCATAATAAAATTTAAAACTATTTGGCTGAAATAAATAAGAGTAGAAACATTTGGATAAAAGCTCAACTTTATTTAATAGAATGGTAGTCTGTAAATGACAAGACTCCATAGATCTTTACAAAGTTGAAAAATGGTAATTTACATGGAAAAGGGTTACATTGAATACAAATGACCACTAATCCTTCTTCCAACTCTTGATGTCTGTTGTGCTTTTGACCGCCACTGGGGATAATGAAGCACTATCAACCCTTGTGCTCAACAAAGTTTCTCCAATACTGCACGAACAATAGCATGCAGTTACTTGCCATAATCCTTAATTTTTGCATAAGTTGCCCCAGGATGGGGTACTCAACTTATCGGGAAATTTTTCTGTTTTATGTCTCTAATTTTTGCCTGGATCGCCCTTTCGGGTTTTCAATCCACCAAGACACTCCTTTTTTGCCTAAGCCGCCCTTTCTGGTTTTCAACTTAGTGAGTTGTTCTTTTTCTTTTTTTAGGTGAAGTATTTCTTAACTGCATCTGCATTCACAAGACGAGTGAACTCTTCACCATCCATAGTTGTAAGAATCAAAGCACCGTCTGAAAAGGCTCTCTTAACAACATATGGGCCTTCATAATTAGGAGTCCATTTCCCCCTAGAATCTGGTTTGAAAGATAAAATCTTCTTGAGCACAAGGTCACCTTCTATGAATACACGAGGTGTGACCTTCTTATCAAAAGCTTTCTTCATCCTTTGCTGATATAACTGACCATGACACATGGTAGTTAATGTCTTCTCTTCAATCAAATTCAGCTAATCATATCTGGTCTGACACCATTCAGCCTCAGTTAACTCGGCTTCCATGAGCACACACAATGAAGGAATCTCAACCTCTACGGGGAGTACTGCTTCCATATCATAAACAAGAGAGAAAGGGGTTGCCCCTATTGAAGTGCGGATGGATGTACGATACCCGTGCAAAGCTAATGGGAGCATCTCATGCCAATCTTTATACGTGACAACCATCTTCTGGATAATCTTCTTGATGTTCTTATTGGCAGCTTCAACAACCCCATTCATCTTAGGTATGTAGGGAGAAGAATTATGATGTGCAATCTTGAAGTCTTTGCAAAGAGCTTCCATCATATTTTATTCAAGTTAGATCCATTATCCGTAATGATATTACTTGGCCCACCATACCGGCATATAATCTGATTCTTGATAAATCTCACAACAACTTGCTTGGTTACAATTGCATACGATGCCGCTTCAACCCATTTTGTGAAGTAGTCAATAGCCACCAAAATGAAACGATGTCCGTTCGAAGCATTAGGCTCAATCATGCCAATCATATCAATTCCCCACATGGAGAAGGGCCATGGGGAAGAAATAACATTCAACAGTGTCGGAGGAACATGAATCTTATCCGCATAAATTTGACACTTGTGGCATTTCTTCACAAACTTGCAACAGTCAGATTCCATTGTCAGCCAATAGTAACCTGCTCGCAACATTTTCTTTGCCATTGCATGTCCATTGGAATGAGTACCAAAGGAACCTTCACGCACTTCAGTCATCAACAAGTCTGTTTCGTGTCTATCCACGCATCTGAGCAGAACCATGTCGAAATTTCTCTTGTATAGTACATCACCATTCAAATATAAATTGTCGGCCAATCTTCTCAAATCTTCTTATCTTTCAAAGATGCCCCGAGCAGGTAAATCTGATTTTGAAGGAAACATTTGATGTCGTAATCCCACGGCTTCTCGTCTTTGACCTCTTAAGCAGCAAACACATGAGTTGGTCTATCAAGATGCATCACAGTTAAATTGGGAACCTCATTCCAATACTTCACTACAATCATTGATGCTAACGTTGCAAGAGCATCTGCCATCCGGTTTTCATCTCAAGGGATATGATGAAACTCAACTTTTGTAAAGAAAGTTGAAATCCTCCCCGCATAATCTCTATATGGTATTAAACCGGGTTGATTCGTCTCCCATTCACCTTTGATCTGATTCACAACCAAAGTTGAATCTTCAAAGACATATAAGTGCTTGATTCTGAGATCAATGGCCTATTCGAGCCCCATAATGAAAGCTTCATATTTTGCCATATTGTTTGTACACTTGAAAGTCAATCTAGATGTAAATGGAAAGTGCGTGCCTTGAGGAGTAATAATCACTGCCCCAATGCCATTTCCATATTGATTAACAGCTCCATTAAATACCATGCCCCAGCGGGAACCAGGTTCTGGCCCTTCTTCAAGCAATGGTTCATCACAATATTTCATTTTCAAGTATAAGATCTCTTCATCAGGAAAATCATATTGCACTGACTGATAATCTTCAATCGGTTGGTGAGTCAAATGGTCAGCCAAGATACTACCTTTGATCGCTTTCTGAGATCGATATTCAATATCATACTGTGATAGCAACATCTGCCAACGGGCAATCCTCCCAGTTAAAGCAGGTTTCTCAAATAAATACTTGATTAGATCCATTTTGGATATCAACCAAGTGGTATCATTTAACATATATTGACGCAAATGCTTAGCAGCCCAAGCCAATGCACAACAAGTCTTCTCTAGCATAGAATACAGAGTCTCACAGTCAATGAACTTCTTACTGAGGTAGTAAATTGCAAATTCTTTCTTTCCAGTCTCATATTGCTGACCTAGAACACAACCCATACTATCTTCAAGCACAGTCAAATACATGATCAACGGTCTTCCTTCAACAAGCGGAGACAAAATCGGAGGCTCAAGCAGATATTCCTTGATATTGTTGAAAGCTTTCTGGCAATCTTCGGTCCAATCACAAGACTGATCTTTCCAAAGAAGCTTGAATATAGGCGCACATGTGGTAGTCATGTGTGAAATTAATCTTGAGATATAATTCAAGCGGCCGAAAAAACCTCTGACTTGCTTCTTAGTTTTGGGCGCAGGCATCTCTTGTATGTCTTTGACCTTGGCAGGATCAACTTCAATATCCTTCACACTGACAATAAAGCCCAATAACTTACCAGAACGAACACCAAAAGTACACTTAGTGGGATTCAAGCGGAGTTTATACTTCCTCAAGCGCTGGAATAACTTCAACAAATGCTCAACATGTTCCTCTTCATCAATTGATTTAGCAATCATGTCATCAACATAAACTTCAATCTCTTTATGCATTATATCATGAAAAAAAGTAGTCATTGCTCTTTGGTAAGTTGCACCAGCATTCTTTAAACCGAAAGGCATCACTCTATAACAGAATGTTCCCCAAGGTGTAATGAATGTGGTTTTCTCCATATCTTCGGGTGCCATCTTGATCTGATTATACCTGGAAAATTCATCCGTAAATGAAAAGATTTTGAACTTAGCAGTATTGTCTACCAACATATCAATGTGTGGCAGAGGGAAATCGTCTTTCGGACTGGCCTTATTCAAATCTCTATAGTCAACACACATTAGGACTTTTCCATCTTTCTTCGGCGTAGGCACTATATTGGCCACCCATTGCGAATACTCTGCGGTCACAAGGAAACCGACATCATTCTGCTTCTGCACTTCCTCTTTAATCTTCACTTCCATATCAGGATGTGTTCTCCTCTACTTTTGCTTGACTGGAGGGCATTCTGGCTTCAACGGCAATCTATGCTCCACAATCTCATAATCTAAACCAGACATGTCTTGATAGGACCAAGCAAACACATCTGAATATTCTCTAAGATGAATAACAAACCCCTTCTTGACATCTAGACACAGTCGATACCCAATCTTGACTTCCTTCACATCATCCTCGGAACCCAAGTTGACTAACTCAATCTCCTTTTCGAACGGCTAAATGGTCTTCTCATCGTGCTCAAGAAGACGAGATAGTTCATCACTCACTTCTTCATCACTTTCCTCTTCGGCCTCAAACACAGGGAATTCAAAATTTGGAGAAGGAGAAGGATCAATGTATTCAATGGGGTTAGGAACCAATCTGCATAATGATTTGATATTTTGATTTTAGAGAAGTGAATTTGTAACCAAATATTATGCAGATGGACAATTATATTATTTATTTATGTTTTTTGTGATTACCATTTTCAGAATAAAGCAAAAAGTAAAAACAAAACATCATAGATGTGGATAAATAGAATTAATTTTATTAATGATCAATTTCAAAATGCCCAAACAATGTTCACTTCTCTCTTAGGCAGAGGAGAAAGATTTTGCAAAATAACAGGAACATCAATAGCAGTCTAATTGTTGCAAGCCTTTCCAAGCATCACAATATTGGTGCAGTCTTCCTCTTTGTCATCCTCTAGCACAACAGCTAAGTGTTGTTCATTGCCATGAATGAACCCTCTGCTACGGAAGCTAAGTTGCATATCCTCAGACCTTGTAGTTTATGAACCTCGCTGAAAGCCCATACCGTCTCTACCTTTGTTGTTGGAGACCTCTACCATGCGCCCCCACTGATTAACATTGCCTTCTTCAACAATCTTCCTTGCATCTTTCAATGAGGACATAGGTGCCCTAACTCTCTTTTCAGCAGCAATAGATAAGGCTTGGAACGGGGTTCCAACCTCATCCTCGGCTTCAACATAAGAAAAAGATGATAGGTGGCTAACCAATATCGCCTTTTCCCCGCCAACAATAACAAGCTTTCCATTCTTCACAAATTTGAGCTTCAGATGCAATATGGAGATAACAGCTCCCGCCTCGTGGATCCATGGCCTTCCCAACAGACAACTGTAGGCCAGGTGGATATCCATTACTTGGAAAGTAATTTGGAAGTCACTCGGACCTATCTTCACTGGAAGGTCCACTTCACCAATAACTGTTTTGCATGAACCATCAAAAGCTTTGACGATTACACCACTATACCTCATAGACGCTCCTTGATATGATAGGTTTGATAGAGTTGACTTTGACAGCATATTCAATGAATACCCGGTGTCAACAACAACATTAGACAAAGCATTATCTTTGCAATTCATATAGATATGCAAAGCCAAGTTATGATTCCTACCCTCCTCAGGGAGTTCTTCATCATAGAAACTGAGATTGTTGCAGGAAGTTATGTTAGCCATAATATGATCGAATTGATCCACCGTAACATCATGTTCCACAAATGCTTGCTCAAGAACTTTTTGCAGTTCTTCTCTGTGCGCTTCTGAATTCATAAGCAGACACAGTACTGAAATCTTTGAGGGGGTTTGGAGAAACTGTTCCACCATATTTAACTCGCTCTTCTTAATCAGACGAAGTACCTCATCATCATCATTAGCCTTCACATTACTAGATTCTCCAGAATTATTCTTTGAATCACTTACAGCAGGCACTTCCACTTCCTTACTGACAACTAAATCTTCTTTGTCTTTTGGGAACACAGGCCCAAACACACGACCACAATGGGTCATCTTGGTAACATCAGTAATGCTCACTACAGATTTGGTCATAGGCAACGGGACCTCTTAACCATCCTTCATCATTGTTGCATTGTACTGATACGGAACATCTTTATTAGATGAATACGGGATTGGACCCGCTAACCGTATGACCAACAGTGATACCGATCTGTTTCTGACGTTGTTACTGTTGCTGCTGCCGTACTGAATCACCACTCTCTCGGGATTCTTAAAAATGGGTACTATGACATTCACATCGTCATCTACATGACGGGATTGAACAATTTTAATCATGCCTTCATCCATCAACCGCTGGATGTCCCTTTTCACAATCTCACAACCTCTTGAATTAACACTGCAGATAGCACAACCATCATGGTCATGCTCACAATCACTCACCATACAAATGTCCTTGTGCATCTTCACCAAGGACCTCCGGATGAAACGAACATCAAACACTTTAAACTCTCTAGGACATCCGTCCATCATATTAACAGAAGAATTTCCATGAGCAGGTAGTGGATTTGCTTTCACGTTTGGCGCGCGGTCCTCAAAGGACACCATTCCACTCTTTATCAACTTCTAAACCTCATACTTGAGCGGATAGCAATTCTCTATGTCATGTCTGGGTGCTCCTTGGTGAAAAGCACAACGGAGTTCAGGCTTGTACCACCATGGAAGTGGTTCTGGAATTTGTGGCGGATTTCTTGGTTGGAGTAGGTTCTTGAGAACCAAAGATGGGTATAGTTCAGCGTACGTCATAGGAATCGGGTCAAAAGAGACCTTCTTCCTCTCAAAGTTCGGTTGATGGTGGTTGTTGGTATTGTTGTTGTTGTTGTAAGTCTTTGCTCGTTGTTGTGGTTGTTGTTGTTGATGTTGTTGTTGAATTGGTGTTGCTTGATTGTTCGAGAATACAAGAATGACTGAAGATACTTGATGATGGTGTTGACAGGATGGTTGATTCCTTCTAATATGAGGCCTCTTCTGCCTCCCACTAGAAATTGCATTAGCTTCGTTGTCTTTCTTCTTCCCAAAACTGCTACCATATCCCTTACTCGATGATGCTTCCTCCTTTGACAAACGTCCTTCACGGACACCTTCCTCAAGCCTCATCCCCATGTTTACCATTTCGGTAAAATCAATGGGGGCACTGGAAATCACGTGTTCATAATAAAATGAACCCAGGGTCTTCAAAAAGATCTTTGTCACTTCCTTCTCCTCTAAAGGAGGGGTGATCTGAGCAGCCAATTCTCTCCACCTCTGCGCGTACTCTTTGAATGTCTCTTTATCCTTCTGAGACATAGACCTCAATTGGTATCTATCAGGCGCCATATCCATGTCGTACTTATATTGCTTGACAAAAGCTTCTCCCAAGTCGTTGAAAGTATGAATGCTTGCATTGTCCAATCCCATATACCAACAGAGCACAACACCGGTCAAACTGTCTTGGAAGTAGTGTATTAATAGTTGATCATTGTCAGTTTGGGTAGACATCTTGCAGGTATACATCACTAGATGACTGAGAGGACATGAGTTCCCTCTGTATTTTTCAAAGTCAGGCACTTTGAATTTCACAGGAATCTTTGCATTCGGCACCAGACATAACTCAGCAGCATTTTTGCCACAAAAATCCTTTCCTCTCAACGTCTTTAATTCCTTGTGCAGCTCAAGAAACTGATCCTTCATCTCGTCCATTTTCTCATAAACATTCGCCCCCTCAGACGGCTCAGAATGATAAATGGTATCCTCTACACGAGGTAAGGTGTGCACAACGGAAGGTGGCACAGACATGATCGGGCTAGATGCCGGCATAGAAGCAAAGGTAGGGGCAAAGACTTCAGGCATGAATTTCGGCGGCATTCCCCACGGGAATCCGGCAGGCATAGCAGGCGCAAAGTGGGCAGTAGCAGCAGGCATGGTAGAGGTAGCCACCTCTGAAATAACAGTCCTCTGAGGAGGAGGAGTTACGGGTGTTAGAGAAGATTGGCTCTTTGCAGCTAGAACTGACTCTATCATGGCAGTCAGGCGGGTGATCTCGTCCTTCAGCTCTCTATTCTATTACTCAAGATGTTCCATAATTATGAAGTGATTGGCGCGAGTGTTGTACCGATGAGTCAGCTTGGCTGAAGAACAGAAGAAACACCAATGAGACCTCTGGAGAAAGAGAAACCTACTTATGCAAATGATCCATGAAGTGCAATGCTTGTTTATTTATTTTTATTTTTTAAATGAACTTACTATATCATTTGCAAATATATATGTATTTAACAACATTTGCAATAATTTGATATGACCAAAAATCTCTTTTCATTTATATAATTGGAAGGATTACACTGAGTACAATTTCAGAAACCAAATGAAAAACATAAGAGGAAAGGAGACTAATCATCCTAAGGATCCCTAACAACAACGTCAGAAGATCTGGCTACAGGTCTGTACTTCCTTCGAATGCGTCGGATCTCGGTCTCAAAAGAAGCCTTCATCTGAGTCTTCTCGAGGACAAGTTGAATAAACAATCTTCTTCCAAGCAACGGAAGGCTGAGGCATGCTAGAAGATGCAACCTCCGGCTCTCTCTGTCTCTTTGTCACTCAGTCTCCAAGTAGCTCAATAAGTGCATCTTTGTCCTTAGACTCCAACTGCAACTCTTCATGCTTCTTGCTCAAAGCACAGAAATGCTCTTCCCACATATCTTTCTCTTGATTCATTTTGGCGAGTGCGTCTTCCAACTCCTCTACATCTTGGTCAGGGAGAGTTAATGGTTCAACCACAACCACAGACATAGGTATCTTACAAGGATAAGGATCTTCAATTCCAAAGCTCTCTTCTTCACCCAAAGAGTGTATGCTTCCAAAGCTACACGATTGCAGAGACCAAGCTCGGATCTTCCCCTCCTATGCACATCATGCCAAGCATGCACAATCTTGTGCTTCAAATGTTGGGGATCTTTACCCTCTTGATAGAAAAGACCTTCTAACAAAGTGTTATTAGGTTTGCCTCTCAAGGGGAACCTAAGTTCACGACGAGCCAAAGCAGGGTTGTAGTTGATTCCTCCTTGTGTACCAATGAGATGCACATTAGAGAATTCACCACAAGAGTCGATAATCTCCAAACTGCTCAAAGAAGAATCATACCAAACTATATCATCATTAGTGAGAGACATAAGTCTCTAAGACCACCGTAGACATTGTTTGTTCTCCACAAAAGAAGGCGTCTGAGGCAAGTGCGAAATAAACCACTTGTACAAAAGAGGAATGCAACATGCGATAGTTCCTCCACCTTTAGAATTCCTTAGATGCAAAGATAAATACATATCACCCAACAAAGTAGGCACAAGATTCCCAATCAAGAAAAGTCTAATAGCGTTAACATCAACAAAACCATCAATGTTAGAGAACAAAGCTAATCCAAAGATGAGCAACATAAAGATAGCTTCAAAAGCGTCTACACTACCGGCTTGAGCAAAGGCAGTAGCTTCCTTGATGAGGAAATCAGATGGCTACCCAAATAAACCTCCTTTATTCACCCAATGACCTCTATCTCAAACTTCTTTAAGTGAAGAGCTTCAGCAATAAGATGAGATCTGGGAATCTCTTCCAATCCACTAAAAGGCACCCTACTAGAAACAGGTATCCCCAAGAGATGGGCATACTCCTCTAATGTAAGCACAAGCTGATAATCAGGAAAAGTGAAGTAATGGTAGAGAGGGTCATAAAACTAAATCAACACACTCATGAGTCTTTCAACCACATCATCAAATAAAAGAGACAGAAGCTTCCCATGGAGTTGCTTGAAGTCCAAGGGATCTAATACAAAAGATGACAGCTTCCTTAACTCTTTCAAATCTGTACATCTTAAACTGTACTTCTTAGTGTTCCTTCATCCACAATCCATGGTCTGAAAATATTTGCAAACAAGACCTCAGTTCCTTGAAATCATTTTTCGTGTGATGCATGTTATGATGCGCATGAATGCATGAATGCAACAACCACAAATAAGGGATCACACACAAGGCAAACAAACAAAATTCAAGGGATGAATCAATTCATTGTCAAGATTAATCATCCATTTTGGTGGATTATGGTTTTCACCTTATCAACACCCAAGTTCCATTGATATTGACAAGACTTGATTGGATCAACCAAGAATCAAGGGTTTATTGTGAGTCACGAGCATGGAGTCTGGGTAAGAATCGTCCCAAAGGAGTGAACTAAGGATAAAACATGTAGATCATGTTCTGAAAAGTTCCCAAAGTCTTAATTCAATCTATCGAATATTACAGGTTAGGATGACTGACTCATCAACCCATAATATTCTCAAGAGAAACTCGTCTGAATGTAGTATCACGAAACAACTGTTATCAAGTCTACACTTGAACAGTCTCCGCATACGCCCTAAATAGGTCAAGAGGGGTTAAATGTTCTACGGTCCTCAGCTTCTCGGACCCCAAATCAGAGATAGTAATGCCTAACCACAAATAACTTTTGTGACATTCATAACTCCAAAAGGGTCTCCACTGAGTAGATGGGTCTCAAGCACACTTGTTAAGGACTACTCAACACAAGTTGAACATGACTATACCATTCTCCTATCTTAGTTGCACTAAAGTTCGGGGTATAGAACTTATCTCACCACTCAGAGATCACCAAGCACAATAGGCAGATTATATCACACAAACAAATATACATACATCAAATATACAAATATATACACACAAAAAAAGTAGGCTAAACCCACTGGAGACTACTCCCCAACAGAGTTGCCACTTAATTTCTGTAGCGGTAAATTCATGACCATTAAGCTATGGATAAGCTAGACGTCAATAAAACCAGAGTCGCCACCGCACTTTGATTATTTCCAAGGGAAAAGGGAAAAGTAAGAACAAAACCCAAAAGATAAGAAGTTTTCAAATCAAAACTAATAAAATGCCAGAGATTATAGGTAAGGGGGTTGGTTACACAGAGGGAAGGTGTTAGGCACCCAAAGTATCCTAGATACTCCTAGGAAGACCTTTTTTGTATGCATATGTATTTTTGTACAAAAGATGTTTGCAATAAATAGAGTGGAGAGATGAGTAAAGAATTCATTAATTATATTTTTGTGTTTGCAATAAAATGAGGGATCAAAACCTCGTAGTTCATGGTAACAATTTCAAAATGAGTGCATTGTTTTTAACAAAAAATTAAGTTTAACAAAGGCACAAGAGGCCTAAAAATAATTTGAATATGTGTTAGTTTTTTTTTTCTTTTAAAATTCTAAGTCAAGTATGATTAAGTTCATTTACAAGTTTAATTAAGAAAAGAGTTTAAAAATGCAATGGCATAAGGCCAAAGTTTCTAATTTGAAAAATGGTCTAAGTTTAGAAAACAAACACAATCAAAGAAGATTTTAAAAGGAGGGAGAGTTTTGAAATTAAAGAAATGGGGAGGAGATGAAGAGACTAATCCTGAGCACAAATTTAAAAGTTAAGAGTTGAAAAGATCTGACCAATGGGCTGCAATCAAATATACAAGAATGTCATATAGAAACCCAAATTTCCCTTGGACTTTAGAATCAAGCAATATCAATACACAAATAGTAAGATGAAGAGCAAGACATCAAATAAAGATAGCCACATCCAAGCTTAGTAACTTCATGATCTTCTTCATAATCTTCCATGTATCAGATGACTTCAAAGATAAGCATTAGACATAGGTTCAAAGTAACAACTCCAAAAGATCATGTTGCAGATGAACTCAAATGGGATCACAATTTTGCATCAGATGAAAGTTCACTTCACAAGCACTTGGTTTCATGAAAGTTGGCATTGGCCAAGTCCTTTTGCATATGGAGTGTTTCCTAATTCTAAGTCCAATGTCTCAGAGCAAACCAACAGTCCACACAAAATGTCTTTTAGGGTTTTTGTTGTTATTATGTACATTAAGGTCAAAAGAACACAAACAAGTATATACAATCACAGAATAATCACAAGATATGGCTCAAATGAGCAAAGTGAAAATGACATTAAAGTAAACAAGTTAAATGGTATGAATAACGGCAAATGAATAAGAGCTCAAAATTAAAGTGCATAAAAATAAATGGCTTGAAATTAAATGTTAGTTATTAATTGATTAGAAGTTAGTATTGCTTTTACTTTTGTTTTGTTTAAGTCATTCTTTGGAGAACACTCAACCCACTATTTACAAGCATGAATCCTTGAACCAGGACATTTTCCAAAGGAAGGAAAAAAGGCCAAGTTTCCACACAATACCATGAAAGATGGGAGACTTACAATCTCACTTGCTAGAATATTATGCCTTTTGTGTCACAAATTTAGCGCTATGTTAAGCAATCGTAATTGGACTTATGTAGAAGTCACAACTATTTGAGGTCGGGCAATAGAAAAATTTGGTGCTAATGCATGTTAGAGACATATTATAATGGACTATGCTCCTAAAACATACCACACACAAAAAGAATATGCAAAAGACGTGGACCTAATCTCATCCACACTTATGTTGATTTTGCAATCAACTAGCCTTAGAATATAGAGATATCATAGGTCCATGACATGAATGAATAGATAAGGGGATTGAGATGAATAGGGAGGGAGAATGGAATCAACACAAATTGGTAAAAGGGGGACTTTTATCAAATTAAAATCATTCATTCATTTTGAGAGATAAAATGTATATTTCATTAATCCCCTAAATCCAATGATTTTAACTCAACAAAGTTAAATCAACCTTGACCAAGTCCCAACAACACAAGTCAAACTCAACAAGTCAAGATTAGAAGCTCAACACAATTTATTTTGCAATTAAACAATTAAAATCAATTAAATAATGCATTAAATTAAATTATGGTTTGTCAAAATCCTAAAACCTCATCAAAACACCAAATAAATGGCCATGAGATTTATCATAGGTCAAACAAGGTCAAAGGACCTTGGAGAAAAAATTTCATAATTTTTGGAAACTTAAAAGTATTTTTACACAATTAAAAATATTCACAAAATCAATTAAATCATGAAAAATATTAATAATGATCCAAAAAATAATTTTAATTCAGAAAATGAAAGAGGAATTTATTTAAATTTTTTGGTGAAACTCTCATATTTTTTGGATCAATATTAAAATTAATATGAATTAATGAAAATAAACCAAATAAAATGAAAATCAGAAAATGAGAAAAATCGTGGACCACTTGATCTCCCTCATTAATTGAGGTGGCAGATCAAGTGGCTGCTAGCACGCATTCCACCATAGTCACGAGTCAAAGTGTAACACAAGTGGTAATCAGTTTCAACGTGCGAGATTAGAACATTTCAAATGGATCGTGTGCTTCTGATGAGTGCCAACGCATCACCGGAGCCAAAGCTCCGGTCTCCTTCTTCGGTGAGCTTCATCGGGCTGGTTCACTCATAACAATCCCCAAAATTAAAAATAAGGACATGAAATTAAAATAAAAATGTCTCTGAGCTCGAACCTGGCCTCAATTTATCCTAACTCCAAGTATATTGGGAGATACAAGGAGTTGAAATTTGAGGTGCACGATCTGAGTTACTTCGATTTGTCCCAAAGCAACTCAATCTTGTTTCCTACATTGGTAGGACTTCAGACAACCAAAGATCCATGAGAATTATGGAGAATTGAGTGAGAATCGAAGAGATGAAAAATTCTGGAAAATACCTTCAAGGTAGGTCTGTGCTTGATTGATCTTGCTCTTGCTTGCTCTTGATCTTGTTCAGGACACTTGAAGGAGTAGAATTGAATGGAGGAAAATCTTAGGACTTTTGGAGTTTCGAATCTCAAAACAGTGAGATTCAAACTCAATTTCCAATGGAAATTATCAAGGTTATCCTTTGAAATGAGAGGGTTTAAAGGTATGGATTTAAAGCTGGTGCGCATGGTCCTTGTTTCTGAGCATATAGGGATCTATTTATTGCCAAATAGATTGATATTTGCACACTTGAAATAAAAATCCAAAAATAGCAATGTACATTGCATGGGTGCATGGGCGTGTAACAGGCCCATGTAATCACTTCTTCTGATCCATAATTGAGTACAAGCCTTGCTGAGATCATGTTGGAGTGTTATGCATTTGTGTATGGAATGTTTAAGGTCAATTTGTACCAAATGATCATTCATGTTCAAGCCATGCGCAGCCCATTCAAATCTTATCCAAAATGGATGAAATTGGACTTTTTGGAAAGGTTAGATCAAGAGGAACAATTTTTATGTTGAACACTTTTTCATTTGAAGCTTGGATCATGATGAATTTTGAGGTGGAAATTGGGAAAATCAAACATGTCAAAACAATTTCTAAGTGTCAAGCCATATGTTCACTTATTCCACCTTGGCCAACTTTTTATGTAAGCTTCAAATGAAAAAATTTCCTTCATAAAAGTTGTAGATATATCAAAGTCCTTCAAAATGGTCACAAATTTGACCTCATTTTGATTTAATATGAAGGAGTTATGCATTTTTGAAGTTGAGGAAAATCACTTATTCAATGGCATTGGTCCAAAATGACCTATAATGTATCCTCATATCACATGCACATAAAAGTTGAATTTTATCTTCCTCCATAAAAGTTGAAGTATACATCTTGAATTTGACTGTGCAACTTGGAAATCTTTCATCTCATAAAAATTGAGCAAGTTATGGTCTTGGGAAGTTGACTTCCAAATTAGGGTTTAGACAAAACGACCTATAATCTCTCACCATAAAAAAATGACTTTCCAAGTAAAACTAGATATAGACCTTAACATGAAAGTTGTTTGGAATGTCATCTAGAGTAATTGTGCTCTTGGAATCATTTTCATATGACAAAAAATATAGGAGATAGGGTCTAGGGAACCCAGCTTTGATCAGATGAATTCCTCTGGTCAACCACCATCAACCAACTTGCTAACTTGCAATTCTCTTGACCTTTGGGACTCATAGGAGATCATATATTTATAAGATGATGAATTTTGAAGTATCCCTTGAATTATTTGATCAATTGTTGAAGAAGCTTGTTGAAGAAGTTACACAAGATACCCAGATGAATTAGGGTTTCCAAGGCAAACTATCTCCAAACTCTTGATGATTACTTTGATAAAAATAACATGTGAAGCTCATGGGGATTCATATATGATACCTAGAGCCATATTAGACCACTTCTTGATTGATCTCCTTGCATTGAGGGTGTTAAACCCTAAATATGAGCTTGATGAATCAAAGGTGAACATGTGCACTACCTACAAAAGAGTTAGACAAATACAAAGACATATTTTTGGTATTTTGGTTAGTAAATGATAAAGATACAAAGTATGATACAATAAAATAGTGCTTGGTGATCTCTCCCAATACAAATCCAATGAATGAGGGGTAAGGAGGATGCCAAGTTGTGATCCCAATCCCAATGCATATGATGAGAAAGTATGAGGGATCTTAGGGTCAAAATTAGGGTCTTACACTAATGAAGCAAAAAAGTTGAGAATGTTCCCATTCACTTTAGCTGAAGATGCGGAAGAATGATTCTACTCTCTCACAACAGGCAGTATCACATCATGGGAAGAGATGGAAACTGCATTCTTAAATGAGTATTTTCCAGCATCAGTATTCTTGAGAAAAAGGTATGAAATCCTAAAATTCAAACAGAAGGATGGTGAGTCATTGGGAGATGCCTACAAAAGATTCAAAATGGTCTTGATAGCTTGTTTAACTAATAATATGGATCATACTGAACAGATGCAGATGTTTGTTAACGGGCTGAAAATAAAGATAAAACAGTTGATTGATACAGCAGCCGGTGGCTCAACAAATTTCTCAACACCCGCCGGTATTAAAAGGATTATTAAAGTGATAGATGTTAATGAGCTTTGGAATTATACGACAGGTGTAAAAGCAAGCCTGAAGGGGTAATTGATATGAAATTGGAAGCTAATAAAATTCGTCTAGAAGACACAGTCGCTGCCGAAGTGGAAAAGAAATTAAAATCTATGAATATAGGTACTCAACAGATAACTCAAGTTCAACCGGATCAAGCCATCACTTGTGAAATCTGTAATGGACCTCACCACATGGTTTATTGCTTTGCGACTCCTCAACAAATTGAAGAGATAAAGTTCTTAAAGCAGAATAATCCCTACTCCAACAACTACAACCCAGGTTGGAAGAATCATCCTAACTTTTCCTAGAAAGATCTGAGAGGGAATGCTCTGCAACAGGGTCAAGGACAATACCAGACTCAATATCAACAACAACAGCAATAACAAGCACCTAAAAAGGCAGAATGGGAGATTGCCATTGAAAAATTAGTCGCTCATAATATTCAGTTCCAAGAAGAGACTAGAAACAATCAAAAGAGCACGACTGCATCAATAAAAAATCTTTAAGTCCAAATGGGTCAGATAACACAACAGTTAGCTTCAAATTCTCAAGCTCCAGGTACCTTGCCAAGTGGTATAGTGACAAACCCATGTGAACATAACAATGTTAACATTGTAGTAACCAGAAGTGGTAAGTCAACTAAAGAACCAAAAGAAAACATTATGGAGGAAGATGGACTGTTAGAGGTTGATTTAGAAATCAAAGAAATCGAGAACCAAGATGAAGAAGTATTGCTAATGCCATTCAAGGAGAAAGAAAAAGTTCCTAAACCAATCATCAAACTCCCTTACCCTCCAAGACAAAAGAAGAAAGATCAACATGAAAAAAAAATTGAGAAGTTTTTGGAAATGTTTAAGAAACTTGAAATAAACATTCCATTTTATGAAGCTCTAGAAGAAATGCAAATATATGCCAAATTCATTAAATACATCATCTCCAAAAATCACTCCACAAATATAGACCCGATCATCCTGACTGAAACGTGTAGTGCCATTCTCCAAGGTAAGAAAATTCCTATGAAAAAGAAATATAGGGGATCAGTTACTATTCCTTGCACTATTGGTGATAGAAAATTCAAGAAGGCTCTGATTTATTTGGGATTTAGTGTGAGTTTGATGCCACTGTCCATCTAAAAACAATTAGGCATTGGCACCGTTCAAGACACTAGGATGACACTTCAGTTTGCCGATCGCTCTGTTAGGCAACCCTATGAAATAATGGAAGATGTTATGGTAAAGATAGATAAGTTTTTATTTCTGGTTGACTTTGTCATTATGGAGATGCCTGAAGATGAGGAGATTCCTCTCATATTGGGAAGACCATTTTTAGATACAGGACGGTGCATGATAGACATAGAGGAAGGAACAATGACTCTCAAAGTCTATGACGAAGAATTGAAAATTGATGTGCGAAACACGATGTAATACAAGGATGATATTGGTATAAGCCACGCTGTAAAGGTAATAGATCAAGTGATTGCTCAAGAAATTGAAAAGAAAATGCCCCAATCACCGTTAGGACATGTTTTGAGTTTATCGATTTTTGAAAGTGATAAAGACGAGGGGGAGTCAGAAGTGCTTGCTAGGTTGGAGAAACAACCTCAGTGGATTAGATCTAAACCACATCGGTGGGAAGATTTAAGACCACCCCCACCATCAGAAGACACTCAAGAGCCCAAAAAGGGGGAAAATCTGAAAGAGTTACAGACAAATCTGAAATATGTGTTTCTTGATGCTGAAAAGAAATGCCTAGCTATTATCAATGTCAGTTTACAATATGTCCAAGAAGCAGAACTCATTCAAGTAGTAAAAAAATACAAGACTGTGATTGGATGGGTAATTGAGGATTTGGAAGGTATTAGCCCGACAGTTTGTATGCACAAGATCTTGATGGAAGATGATCACAAACCGGTGGTTCAACCACAACGAAGACTTAACCCGACCATGAAAGAAGTGGTCCGCAAAGAGGTTGTAAAATTGTTGGATGAGGGGCTAATTTACCCCATATCCGACAGATCATGGGTTAGTCCAGTACACGTGGTACCCAAAAAGGGGGAACTACTGTGATAACAAATGAGAAGAATGAGTGAATCCTAACTAGAACTGTTACAGGTTGAAGATTGCATTGATTACTGGAGGCTGAATATTGCAACAAGAAAACACCACTCCCTTTACCATTCATTGATCAAATGTTGGAAAGGTTAGTCGGTCATGACTACTACTGTTTCCTTGATAGGTACTCGGGATACAATCAGATTGTTGTGGCTCCTGAAGATCAAGAGAAGACCGCATTCACATGCCCCTATGGTGTTTTCACTTATAGGAGAATGCCATTTGGTTTGTGCGATGCACCTACCACATTTTAGAGGTGTATGACATCCATATTTCCTGACATGCTTGAAAAGCATATGGACGTATTTATGGATGACTTTTCTGTGTTCGGTTCTTCTTTTGATAAATGTTTAACTAACTTGTCCCTTGTGCTAGAAAGATGCCAGCAAATGAATTTGATCCTAAATTGGGAGAAGTGCCATTTTATGGTACGGGAAGGGATAATGCTGGGACACAAGATTTCCAACCGAGGCATAGAAGTAGACGTAGCAAAAGTGGAGGTGATAGCTAACTTACCACCACCGGTGAATGAAAAAGGCATCTTAAGCTTCTTAGGACATGTGGGTTTCTACCGCAGGTTCATAAGAGACTTTTCCAAAATCGCCAAACCATTAACAAGCCTACTTGTGAAAGACATACCTTTCCTTTTTGACAAGAAGTGCAACGAAGCTTTTGAGACCCTGAAGAAGAAACTAGTGTCTTCTCATATAGTAATTGCCCCTTATTGGTCTCTCTCTTTTGAGATCATGTGTGATGCAAGTGATAATCCAGTGGGGGCAGTACTAGGACAATGAAAGGCGAAGCTCTTGCATGTGATATACTATGCAAGCCACATGTTGAACCCCGCTTAAATGAATTATGCAACCACTGAAAAAGAGCTACGCGCGGTTATTTATGCTTTTGACAAATTCAGATCCTACTTGTTAGGATCAAAGGTAATTGTTTATACTAACCATGCAACTTTAAAATATCTTTTTACTAAACAGGAATCAAAACCATGGTTGCTGCGATGGATTCTACTTTTGCAAGAGTTTGATCTGGAAATCAGAGACAAACAGGGGAGTGAAAATAATGTTGCTGATCACTTATCTCGGATGTCTCCGATCCAAGAAATAGAAGAAAAACACCCAATCAGATATGAGTTCACCGACGAACGTATCCTAGTCGTTATTGGTGTCCCTTGGTTCACTAATTACGCGAATTATTTGGTGGGTGGACTAATACCTGATGATTTTGATTCTAACAAAAAGAAAAAGGTTTTGCATGATTGCAGGTTTTATGTGTGGGACGATCCGTTCTTGTACAAAAAAGGAATGGATGGGTTGGTTCAGAGATGTGTCCCAGAGGAAGAACAAAGGTACATCCTCAGAGCTTGTCATAACTCAGAATATGGAGGACATTTTAGTAGAGATAGAACAGCAGCAAAAGTCCTCCAATTTGGGTTGTACTGGCCTACACTATTCAAAGATGCCCAAGGGTCATTTAAAGAATACGATAGATGTCAGAGGATAAGTAACATATCGAAGAGAAATCAGATGCCTCAAGATGCCATGTTAGAGGTATAATTGTTCGATGTTGGGGGAATAGACTTTAGGAGACCCTTTCCACCGTCCTTTGGAAAGTATTACATTCTGGTCGCTGTTGACTATGTATCAAAATGAATGGAAGTTGTGGCATTGCCCATGAATAATGCTAAAGTGGTGGTCGGTTTCCTAAAAAATTACATTTTCGCTCGGTTTAGGGTACCAAGGGCACTCATTAGTGACAAAGGTACCCATTTTCTTAACAAGTTGATGGATAATCTGTTAAGGAAATACAATGTCAAGCATAAAATTGCCATACCATATCATCCTCAGACAAATGGACATGTTGAAGTATCGAATCAGAAGATAAAGCAAATTCTGGAAAAGACTGTTAGTGTTTCGCAAAAGGATTGGTCAATCAAGTTGGAGGATGCACTATGGGCATAGAGAACAACTTCAAACCCCTCATAGGTATGTCCCCTTACCAACTAGTTTATGGTAAAACATGTCATTTTCCGCTCGAACTCGAGCACAAGGCATTTTGGGCTACCAAATTCCTGAACTGTGACCTTTCCAAAGCGGGGAAATCTCGGATTCTTCAACTATAGGAGCTAGAAGAATTCAGAAACCGAGCATATGAAAATGAAAAGATATATAAATAACAAACAAAAACATGGCATGACCGACGAGTTCAGAAGAAAGAACTTCAGGAAGGACAACTGGTGTTGTTATTTAATTCCAGGTTGAAGTTGTTCCCTAGAAAACTGAGGTCGAGATGGACGGGACCATTTGTGATACACAAAGTATTCCCATATAGAGCCATTGAGCTTAAAAACCCAGCAAACTGAGACACTTTAAAACTAAATCGGTAGAGAGTAAAGCCATACCTCAAAGGTTATGAGAGTGGTCTGATCGAGAAGGTTCGTCTTACCTGAGAAGAGGGATGGTTGTCGAGCCATACGACGTTAAACGAAGTGCTTCATGGGAGGCAACCCATGCAATTTTAGTTCTAATCCATATGCGTGTTTTTTGTTTTTATTGTAGGTTTACACAGTGCTCTGCACCAGAAGGGAAAAGCACGCAAATACATACAGAAGTCATAGTGAATAGAAAAACCATACCTGAGGAAAAGAGAATGAAAATTCTGAAAATTGAGCATAATAGCAGCTTGATACGGCCCGTGTCAGGGCCATGAAAAAGACTGAAAAGTGAGAAGAAACAGTAGTCTGACACGGACGCCCGTGTCAGCTGACATGGCCCGTGTCAGGGCCATGAAAAAGACTGAAAAGTGAGAAGAAAGAGTAGTCTGACACGGCCGCCGGTGTAAGCTGACATGGCTCGTGTCAAGAGCATTGAAGGAATAAGATAAAATTGCCTTTGGCAGTGGCCTGACACGGGCGTCCGTGTCAGCTGACACGGTCTGTGTCCTAACACGACCTGTGTCAGGCATGCGGATTTGAAATTTTTTGAATTTTTTTTAAATTTTTATGGGCCCCCATCTTTATTACCCACCCATATCCTTTCCTAAAACTCAGACTTTCACACTTAACCACTCATTCTCTCTCATATTTTCATCTCCCCCGCCTTCTTTCTATCAAATTTCTTCATCCTCCATTAAAAACCTTCATCTAAAGCTTCCATCTTTACCACCTCCATAATCCTAAATCACAAACTCCCTTCACGACTCCTGCTTCATTTTCTGCCTTCGTCCTAACCACAGTTTTAGCATTTTCTAATTCCTATTTCGAATTTTCGACTTCTTTTTGCAGGTCCAAAATGCCCCCAAGAAGAATTTTGACAGGAAAGCAACAGTTGGACGAGACATCGAGGTCATGAAAAAGACCCAGCCGGAACCCGAATTCGCGCAATATTGTCTTCGACAATCTAGAGCAGGAGAAATGATATCAAGTGCATAGGAAGCAGAAGCTCACACCCACCAGGTGTATGTGCGACCAAACCCTTAATGCTTTAGGTCTGAAAATTGAAGTGGACATGATGTTTTACGTACTAGGGATGCCGGAATTCATGAGCCTCAAAGTGCCGAATTGTGAGCGGATCACGCTCGAATTCCAACTCAAAAAAGATGGATTAACACGACAAGGTATTATTTTGCTACTCTACGTTTCCTCCTTTTCAATAATTATCATGAACTGTCTATTGAGGAGTTGGCTGATATTCTCCGGCTCCCGCTGTACGGACCGAGGGCAGTCCCGGATGGGTTTTCTCCAAAAGATTTTTGGATTGCCATTACTAGGAGGACGGATTATACCTCAAAAGGTGCTAAGGCCTCCGGCATCCAAAACCCTTGTTTTTGCTATGCCCATAAAGGTCTGGCATACACCCTGTTCGGACGTGTGATAGCACGGGTGTGGCAAATCAACGAGAGTTGTTTTTCATGTACTCGTTAGTGCAAAAACCATGCCATCAATGTTGTTGCCTTTGTACCTAATTACTTGGGTAGAGTTGGTCGTGCGGACTCCGGGGGTATCTCCATTGGAGGCATGATTACCCAGATCGTAGAGCATTTCGGGTATCATGCGATTTTGTTTGGAGACACCCCAGTGGCAGGTAAGACCAAAATTGATATGGCTGCTCTTATACAACAAGGTATGATTTCTGTTGCACTGAATTACTATTCTGTTCTAATTCATAAGAGATTTATTATTGCATTTCCTGATCCGGACATAATAAGTATTACTGACTGTGCAAATTGGTTTTATGTGAGTGCTGACCCCGATATGGAGGAAGGCTACGACGCTGAGAACTTTGCTGCACATGAGCAGTTTGCAGGTGAACAGGTTGCCAATGAAGTGGTAAGCGAAGATGAGGAGTCTCAAAACCAGTTTGTACCCCTACCTCAGGAGACTTTCCATCAGGGCGTCGGGTCATCATCCATGCCTCCCAACCAATGGGCCTGGGTATAAACCGAGCTCGACGACCTGAGAATTGAGAAAACACAGCAAGGCACCGAGTAGGCTCGACAAGGGGAGATGTTGGATGAAATAAACCTCATGATGCGATAGTTGATGTTACATTTTCCACCCCCACCTCCTCAGTAGTATGCTGTGAGTTTGCCTCATTCTACGTTGTTCGAAAGCATTGTGGCCAATGTTTAGTTCGAGTGTGTCTGTGTGTGTGGGGAGGGGGTTATTTTGCTATTTGTTTTGTTTTAAATTTTTATTATGTCCCCATTTTTACTATTTTTCATTTGGTTTGTTTTTGTTTTTGTGTTCTATGTGTTGCATGTATTTCAGGTTCTTGGTATGATTGTTGGATTAGGTGATGACCACTAGCGGTAGTGGATGAAATGATCACTCCACTTACCATTGCTTGTTGTGAAGGATCTTCCTAGGAAGTCGATACTGCTGAATAAAAGATCGGACGCAATGTCTAAAGCTCAACCACCATAAGTTCCCTGTGCATTCCGAAGTAAGTAAGAAGTCGCACCATGCTCAAAGTAATATGGATGTTGTCACGCTTTACCTACCATGGTGAATGCATAAAAAGCCAAACACATTGATCATCATGAGCGATATTCAGGTATGTCTTTATCACTCTGACTTTGCGTAGGTTCTCTGGGATTTTCACTACATATATACACATACTGAGGCACGTTGTTTGAATATAGCCCTTGAGCCTTTCTATCCATCCCATTAATTTTATCCTTTGTTAACCCCATTTGAGCTTGTACCTGTTGTTTGTTTAACCACGTAAATGTAACTCGCAGCCCAAACACTTCCTTACCCTGTTCGGAGTCAATGTGATATCATTGAGCTGTGTTAAAGTTCTAAGTTTGGGGTAAACCCCATAAGTATCGAAAACCAAGGTGAGTGCGAGAAAAAATAGAATAAGAAAAAGTGATCATCGAGAAGAAAAAAAAAAGAGAAAACGGAATGTACTCGATGGTTCGAAAGAAGCACTCACCGAAGGAAAAACACTCGGTTGAAAAAAAAGAATATCAAAGAAAAAAAACTGAGCGATTGAAAAAAAAGAAAAAAAGTAAAATGAACAAACACAGTGAAAATAATATTGACTTTGGCTCTGAACCCAAAACTACTTGTTTTCCTTTTTGTTTATATTTACCACACCATAACCCAAGCCCTGTTACAACCCGAAAGACCTCAAAAAGTGTGTGTTGTGTGTAGTAGATATGAAAGGAGAAACTAACTTATGAGTTGATATTGCATCTTCTGAATTGTGAGTGGAAATGCTTTAACCCTTAAAGATTTGGTGAGAGTGTGATATAAGATGATAGGTGAAGCGGTACCTCGATGTCGAAGTGCGGCGGAAAACTCATAAGGAAAAGCAGGAACTATAAAAGGGAGAGTGAAGGCGTTGGCGAAAGATCTCAGCAGTATCATGGTAAGAATGCAAATTTTAGGAAGTGACACACTGTGTCGTCTAGGACATTACTTAAGGACAAACAATGAGCTAAGTTTGGGGTTGTGATCGGTCACCATTTTCACTATGTTTTCGCTGCTTATCCGACAAGAAACCAAGGATTTGGAGACACTGTGCACACATTATGGTACCTTTAAAGTCAATTTTCATTTCCGTAAGTTATTTGAGCATTTTTATTAATTGTCAATTTTATTTTATGTTTTCACGATTTATGCGTGGGTTGTCTGTGTTTTTGTCCTTCAGATTCAGGTGGAAGATCCGAGGGATTCGATGTGAGACAGTGAGAAGTTCTGGCGATTGAGGAAAGGAAAATATTCAGCATAGGAGGCCTAACACGACCACCTGTGTCACCTGATACGAGTCGTATCAGGCAGAAGGAAAATCAACCCATGAAGACCAAGAAAGAAGCCTGACACGACCGCTCGTGTCAGTTGATACGGCTAGTTTTAGGTCAATTGGAGGGCGTGGTAGAGCGCCTTGGGCGTGTCAGGCAAGGTAGAGAGCTGACACGGCCACCCGTGTCAGCCCATGCGCATATTTTTCCCGTTTTTGGACTTGTCACCGGGATTGAGCTGCAGGGACGTTTTGGAGATTTCCACCTTTTGCCTAGGGATTTTTCTCTGTATTAGGAGAGTTTCTACAAGAGAAAAGATCATCTTGGAACAAGGCGAACATAACATTGTCAGACGAGCAAGGATTACAGAGATTTAGGAATTCGGAGAGCAGAAGCTTTTCATGAGCGGAAGCAATTGAAGATCCAAGTCATCCAATTACTTGTAATGTGTATTTTTTATCTTGAATTTATTTTGAACAATATGAGTAGCTAAACCCTCTAATGCTAGGGGGTGTCCCTGATTTAGAATTGTAATGACTATGAGTTTACGATTGCATTTATAATATTATTTTTACGATAATCTTTTGATGTGTTTAATGCTTTCTCTTTTAGACCAATCGAGATTGTTTTATGGTTATCAATTAGGCTGGACCGCCATTGGTAAGGTTTTCATAAGGTTATTCTGCAGTAGATATCACCTAGGTCTAGGGATACCCTGTATGAATCAGATCATTTTTGATATAATAAAGCTCAACCTCACTTGGGAGAAAATATCCTTGAGAATTGATAGTAATTGATATTTGTTGATGCAATAGTATTTCAAAGTTGTTACAGGGACAAATCATACACCTTCCTTGACATTGTTCCTCTTACCTTGCAAACCCTTATTTTTACAATATTAATTTCTTTGGCCTTTATTTTTATACCTGAATCTAAAAATCCACAACCATAGTTTTTGTTTAATTGAACCATAATTTGAACTCGATATTGACTTGCAGTCCTTGAGATCGACATTCAGGGAATTTCCCATTTATTATTATAACAGGCAAAATAGTACACTTGCTATTTTTTTGATCAGGTTTCTACACCAGTGTACTGTCAATCCACATGACCTTAAATAAAACTTTAAAAATAAACACAGTCAATCTCCAAAATCTCCTTAATGATCCCAAAGTATGCTCTAGATGCTAGTACATGATTGTTATCTTTGGACCTAGAAAAGTACATGGATTAAACCTTAACCGTAACCCCACTATTTTACATGGTGCTACGATCATCCTTTAATTTTGTATAGAATGAATATTTAGAAATGTCGTATACACTCCAAGGAATTAAATTAAACTTAGGCATATGTGACAACCATTTGCAAAGTTCCGATGCACTACTCTCATTAGAAATACTTTCATTAAAGCAATTTATGAAAGTTTTGTTATGCTCTATTAACAACTATTTTTCATTCATACCGGGGAATGTTTCCTTTAAAAGACTATTGTGAGCGATCAAGTAAGGTTGAACTTCAGTAAGGTTATTCAATATATGCAAATGTTCTTGAAGAACTACTTATCGGGAAAATGTCTTAACGTTTAAACCTTGAATACCTCTACCATCATAAAATCCATCATGACGAGACGCGAGAGTTCCTAAATAACTTCTTGTCCGATGTACATTTCTACGATCGAAGCTTCCGGACGGTGATGATTCTTTATATACCCTTTAAAAATCTTCATGTAATGCTCTACCGGATAAATCCACCGTAAATAAATTGGACCATAAATTCTAATCTCTCTTACTAGATGAACAACTAAGTGAACCATAATGTCAAAGAATGACGGAGAGAAAAAAATCTCTAATTGGCACAAGATAACTGAAGATTAGTGTTCCAAGTCATCTGAATTTCCAGGATCAATAACTTTACTACATATAACATTGAAGAATAAGCACAATATGGTTATAGTTACCCTTACATTTCTTGGTAAAATGCCACAGATGGCCACTAGCATAAGTTATTGCATCAAGACATGACAATCATGAGATTTCAAGCCAACTAATTTGTGATCATTCTTTGACACAAGTTTCTTCACATTTGATGAGTACCATTGGGGAACATTGATACCATGCAAACAATCGCAAAAACTTTTTTTTCTTTTTTGAAAGAGTGTGACATGCTATGGGTAAATAGGCTCTATGTCCTACTTCTTTTGGGGCTAACTCTTGCCTATACCCATCAAACCATATCTTCGCAGGATTTCTTAGTACCTTTTGTCTTTCCTTTAATGTTGAGAAGTGTTCTAATCAGGCTATCGCATATATTTTTTCCACATGCATCACATCAAGACAATGTCTTACATCAAGGCTAGACCAGCATGGAAGATCAAAGAATACCGACCTCTTTTCGAAATATTTTTCTCCATGAGATTCTTTTGTTTCTTTCTAAAGACATCCTTAATGTGTTATTATTTTCTATAAACTTCCTTCCCAGTTAAGGGCTTTGGAGCGATATCAAACTCATGCTCTCCATTAAAAGTCTTCCGTAATCTACGATATGGATGATTAGGTCTTAGAAATTTTTAATGCCTAAGATAAACTGTCTTTTTCAATTTTGTATTTTATGGTAACATGTATCAACTTCACATATAGGACACGCTTTACATCCCTTGATGTTGTATCCAAACAAATTACTATATGCAGAAAAGTCATTAATTGTGAAAAACAACATTGAACGCAACTCAAATTTATCACCTGTATACGCATCATCAACATCAACACCTTCATCCCACAAAAGTCTTAAATCTTTAATCAATGGTGTTAAATAAATATCAATTTCGTTCCCGGGTTGTTTTGGACCTGAAATCATCATCAATAACACCATATACTTGCACTTCATGCACATCCATGGATATAGGTTGTAAAGTAGGAGAAGAATATGCCATGACATATGATTATTACTCAAATTAAGAAAAAGGTTCATTTCGTCGGAGGCGAGTCCCAGCCTACGGTTCCTCGGTTCAACGGCAAAATCTGGATACAAGAAATCAATTTTCTTCCATTGCAATGAATCAGCTACATGAATTTTTTTTCCATCACACACTCTTTCATCTGCATGCCATCTAGCATTATTTGCATCACTAACATTAGGAAACAACCTCTTGTACCTTGGAATTATCGGTATGTACCACAACACCTTGGCAGTAACACCCTTACTAGTTACACCATTATCGTCATCAACATCATTGCCATTCTTCTTGTAGCGTGACTCCCTGCACCTCGGGCACTCCTTCAAGTTTTCAAATTCGTTCCTATATAATATGCAATCATTACGACATGCATGTATTCTGACATATTCCAAACCCATTGGACACAATCACTTCTTGGCCTCATAAGTATGGTTAGACATCGTATTACCTTCAGGAAGTATTTCTTTCAACAATTCAAGCAATTCAGTGTGACTTTTACCCGTCCACCCACCTCTTGCTTTAAGATAAAATAGTCTTAACACAACTGACAATCTTGTCAAAAATTTACATCCCGGATACAAAGAATCTTCCATGTCTCTTTGCAAAGTATCTACCATATTAGCATTCTTGAAAGCATCAACTCCAATATCACGAATGATTTCTTCTAGAGTATCATTCATAACTTCATCATCTTCATCTGTATGTGAAAAAGGTCTCTTTTTTGTCCATTCACCATGCCATACCCATTTCGTGTAATTTTAAATAATTCTATCATAACCATAATGATTGAATATAACATCCCTATGATTTTTTTCTCGTATTAAAGCAGTTTTTACAAAGACACCAAAAAATCCCATTATTATCAGGAAGGTTTTTTTCTATGAAATCAAGAAATTGTTTCACTCCATTATCATACTTTTTACTTAATCTATTGACTTTCATCTAACTATGATGCATAATCACATAAAGCTTATGAAAAATAAAAGTACACAACCAACAAAAATTAAGCTTCTCAACAACAACAACAATAACAACAGTAATGGACCAAAGCAATAACAAGAACAACAACAACAATAATAACATACTGGAGAATAATGTTGAAAGAGTTTTTTCTTTCGTTAGGGCTCCTTGGAGAGTAAGTGTTCTTTCGTTGGCTAGAGAATAAGTGTTCTTTCGCTAGGGCTCGAGAGGTTAATGAGGTAGACACTGAGGGAATAAATAATATAAAGAGAATTTATCACGGTTATACTGAAAACCAAGGTAACATATCCGACATAAAATCTATAAAAAATAAAGGCACCTTTTTGGTTCCAAAAAGAATAAAAAATTAGAGAGTATTTATCTCAGTTTTAAGGAAAACCGAGGTAACATATCCGACATAAAATTTAAAAAAATTAAAGGATCCTTTTTGGTTCCATATAAAACATAAAACTGCAGGAGCTAGGAATCGAATCTCAAACCCTGGGCATATATTTATGTAGGTTTTTCATAAAACTGGGGTAATAGGTTGATTTTTTATAAATAAAACAAGGCGCTCCTGTTACATACACCCTTGGTTTTATATTTTTCATGGTGAAAGCTTCATCATAAAAAGCATTATTTGTTATACTAAAAGCTCACTCCCGTGACTAAAATAAGATATGAGCAGAAGTTGCCTGAACCCAAATTGTCGAGATACTAAGTTTGGTCAATAACCAACTAGTCCATAGTATCTTTAGTTTTCCCAAGCCTTGATGATAATAATTTTTGGGTAAGGAAAACCTCTCAGAATCTCGACAGCTTCAGTCTCGTGTTCAGGGGAAAAAGTAGGAAACTCTCATTTGACCACTCTAAACCATACTTTTGATTTGCATAAGGAGCCAATGAAGGAGTGAAGGTATGACGCTTTGCAAATATTATGAATTATTCAATAAAAGCCTCATGTGTCGAGCATCCTATATCACCAGGAATCATTAAGGAAACTCTAATGCCTTCATTTCGATGGTTCTTTATCTATTCAGCTTGATTGTTTGGTACATTTGTTTGAAAAGAGGATTCAAACCTGGCATTCCTACAAAGTTGAAGTAACCAAAAGGGGCCAACAAGTAAAAGTTTGGCTGAAGGCCCAATATTTTTTTGGGAATGGGTTTCAATCTGTAGTGAATCATAGAGAGAGCCTAAGATTAACTGGCCTAAACAAATGTTTCGACCATCATGCAATTGGTTGGTTAAAGTGAGGAACCTTTTATCCACCTTTAAAGATTTGCAGCAAAAAACGAAATAGGACAACCACATTATCAAGAAGGTTATGTGTTCTTTATCTGAAACTTCTTCGATTTCGGTGTCATGGTGATCAATAATGAATTTGGAAAAACTAGTATGTTTTTGGTCGAAGTTGATGGTATCTTCATCTCGTATAGTTGGGTCGAACATTTCACCAGCGGGGCGAAAGGCAATGATGGCCGCCACATAGAATAGAGTGGGTGTTATCATCCCACAAGGAAATTGAAAGGTATTTGTTGTGCTTTCCAAAAAATACAATGAGGCAACGAGCATATTTTAGCAATATGGATGGAAAACCTACGACAAATGAATCAGGTTATAAAGACCTTAATTTTCCAAATATTGGCTTTCTTAGATTCTACTTTGTCTAGCATGGCAATATAATCTTCCTAATTTTTGATAGATGCAGCTGTAAGACCCTAATTTTGTCCCTAAGATCCCTCATGGCATCATAACTTTGCACTTGCATAGCCTCAAGGATCATTGAGCATCTTGGTTCCCTTTGCCTTTGGATGGGACTCTTTGTGAGTGGTTTGAGATCATCAAGCATGCTTGAATTGTATTTTATTGCTTTTCTCCTTTTATTCACTAACCAAAAGCACAAAAATATGTCACTAACATCTTTTGTTTGTAGCTTGAGCAATCACAAAGCCAAAAGCTTCAAGGAGGTCATTGGTACTAAGACATGGCCAAGAGGAGGTGGAAGCAAGCATGGTAATGGTTCCCAAAGCTCTCATCCATCAAATATGCCTCCCTAATATCTCAATTCATCATGTTTGATCAAATCAAGTCAAAGGGTTTGAGGTTGGTTCCCCAGAGAAACCCTAATTCATCTGTGCACCACAATGCCTTGCTCATAAAGCAACCTCAGCCCATGGTCAAATATAATTAAGGGAAGTCCTTTAATTCATCATTTCATGCATATTTGAACTTATTTGAGTGTCCTCAATCATCAATTCATCAAGATATGAGTTATGGACTTGGAAAGTTAATCAGTCAATTCATCTGACTATTTTGAAATGCACTAAGACCTGACATTTTATGTGTTGGTCAAATGGAGATGGTTCCAAAAGCAAAAATGTTCTTAAGGACAATATGAAAAACTTTCATGTTCATAAAAAAATGATTTTAAGCTTTGAAGACCATCTTCCACTCCAATACATTATAGGTCATTTTGACTGAAACCCTAATTTTGGGTCAACTTCCCAAGAACATAAATCACTCATTTTTTATGATTTTGAGGTGGGATCAAATGAAATGGAAATATTACGATGTCTACTTCAAATGTTATGTTGAACATAATTTCAAAATATCAAAGGAAATACATGTGATAATGCAAGACATTATAGGTCCTTTTGGGTCAAAGGCATTAAAAGTCAAAAAAGTCCAACTTCAAGTGCCCATAACTCTTTCATAAAAAACCCAAATGATGCAAACTTTAAGTCCATTTTGATTGGCTTGACAAGATCTACAACTTTGATGTTGGAGGTTTTTTCATTTGAAGCATGCATCATCAAACCAGAAGGGCTTGAAAGTTGGCCAATTTTAGAAACCTTGCCTTGACATGTTTTGCACATCACACTTTAAACTCAAATCTCATAAATTTCCATATTCCAAATGGATTTTTGACCAACATAACATTTGTTCCTCATACAAAGACATTTCCAACCATTACCCATATGCCTATTCTTGGATTTTCTAATTGGTATTTTCGAAGAGGTGAATGATTAGGTTCAATTGTGGAATTCATGTTGAAATCTTGTTGCACAAGCCAATTCAGAGCAAATTTCAAGTCCAAACCCTTGGCATTTGAACTCAGCTTGCATTTGGCATTGCTTTTGGGCCTTGTGCATGATCATGCAAGCCCATGCAAGTGGTATCCAATTTCATGCACAAGGATCATCTCACACTTTCCTTGCCAATTTCTCTATAAATAGAGGCTTCATTACCTCCATTTCACACACCAATTTCAACCTGAAATGCTGCTGAAATTGTTCCCTAACCATCACTAAAGAAGCAATTGCATTTTCTTCAAAAAATTTCAGATCTAGAATTCAACTTCATCTGGTTGTTTTCATAGATATAATGCTTCTAGACCTTCACTTTACACTCCATTGAACTTCTGTTTTGATAAAGCAAGCAAGGTTTCAAGCTCAAATCACCAGAACTCAAACTTGAACTCCAACTGGTATTTTCTTCGATTCTCCTAATCCTTTGACTTATTGGCTGTGATTTTGTGTTGGCTGAAGTCCTCTCAATAGAGGTATCATGTTTATGCTTTTGATTTTTGTAATTCATTGAGTTCATGATGAACACCAAATTTTTCTAGCTTTGATTTCTCACATTATAGAGATCTAGAAGGAAAATGGATGGTATAGGGATGATGTACATCATCCCAGCTTTCTACTGATGTATAGATTGCACGTTTTGGTTGCCTTTTTATTTTCTGCAACTTGGTCGGAATCTGGGAAGCTCACCAGAGAAGACGGTGGCTCCGGTGGCTTCATCCTCTCCAGTTTGAATCTGGACCGTGTGATTCATTTTCCAGATTGAATCCTGATCTTTCTTTGTTATGACTTTTCTTTTATTTCCATGTGCACGCATTGACTTGGATCCACCATAAGCGCGCGCTGAGGATCCTTAGATGTGCCACCTCATTTAATGAGGTTGATCCAACGTGCCAGGATTTTTCTCATTTTTTGAATTTCTTTTTATTTTTGTTTAATTCCTTTTATTTCAAAAAATCATATCTCTTTCATTTTTTATCCAAAAAATATGGGACCAATTGCATTATTTCCCAAATAATTTCTAGTTTCTATTTCTGATTTTTAATATTTTTTGTGAATTTTCTCTTTTCTGGCTATTTTTAATTCATTTTAAATAGTTTTTGATATTCAAAAAATGCAAAAATACTTTCCTAACCTCTTTGAATGATGATGGATCTATGAAAAATATTCTCATCAATTTTTGAATTGATTTGAGAGTTATTTGAGATTTTAGTTCAATTAGGTTATTTTTATTCATTTTTAATTGATTAAAAATAGTTTCTGACTTTTAAAAATGCTGAATTTTTTTGTCAAACTTTGTTTGACCTTGTTGAACTTAGGATAAATCACTTGGACCTTTCAAGGTTGATTTGAAGTGATTTTGAAGTTTGACATTTCCATTTATTTTTAATTCAAGTTTATTTTAAATATTAAAAATGCTAAAAATAGTTTATTCATTTCTTGACTTCCAATCTTCATCTCACTTCTGTTTTTGATTGTTTGACCTTGACTTTCAATGTTATTGGTCAACATATGAGGGTTGGTACATTTTATTCCATTTAATGCATTTTATTTTGTCATTTCCATCTTCTCTTATCCATCTTCTCCTTCTACTTCTTCTTCTACTTGTTTTTTCTTTTGATCAATGAGTTGAAGGTTGATAAGTTAACATTGATTAGGGAGATTTAACATTCCTTGATTCAAATCTAATTCATCTTGATCAATTGATCAAGTGAATAGCTTTGCAATTAGGATATGCTGTCTTCTAAATCATGCAAATGGCTTAAACCAATACAAGATCAATTCTCTTCTTCTTTTTGGCATGGCAAGTTGTTGGGACTTGGTTCACTAATCAAGACTCCTAACTTGTGTTTGTTGCCTACATTATTATTGACTGGCCTCAGATAGTTATGACTTCTATATAAGTCCAATTACGATTGCTTAACATAGCGCTAAATTTTGCCTTATGGCATACTAATCATTAACCACTAACAACTAACATTTACTTTTATGCAATTTACTTTTATGCAATTTACAATTCTTGCACATATTATCCATTTGCTTTTTCCTTTGCTCATTGGAGCACATGTTTATGTTAATGCCATTTGCCTTTTGCCCACTTGGGTTCATAATTGTGTATATATCTTTTGTGCTTGTGTTTGTTTGTTTGTTGTAACCCAAATACCAAGAATTGGAGAATATGGACTTAGAATTTAGGACCCTACCTAAGCAAATGGAATTTGAAGAGCAACTAGGCCTTATGCCTTTAGAGTGCTTAAATGTCAAAGAGCAACTAGGCCTCCTGCCTTTAGATTGCTTAAAGCTTAAGGAAGAACTTTGAAAGGACCATATTCTAAACTCCCTCTTATTCCAAAGGATGGGAGCCACTTGGATCATCAATATGATCTCAAGAGAGGAACTCCTAGTGTGGTGCATTTCTTTATCTCTTCTCTTTTTGTTTCACTTAGGACTTAGCCATTCTTCTTCTTCTCTCCACTCTAACCCAAGCCAAACTTTTTGTGCAAACATTTGACTTTTGTTTTTAACATTAGAAACCTAAGCCTTATGCTTTTGATTTTCAAACTTTCTTTTCATAACACTTATTTTGAATTGAACCTTTTAATCCACTTTAACCATTTTTGTATATACTTCTAATTGGTAAATATAACCCATTCAAATGTGCTTTTTGTGGTTCCAATGGCCACTTTCTTAATCAAATTTTCCATAACCTTTAGCTATTAGGTTTGAGTTATCTTTGTGGTAGATATAATACTCACCTTTGTCCTTAGTGATGGACAATGAGCCTTCCATGCTTATTATAGGGTTAACCCCTCACTAGCATGTTGAAGCTATCCTCACATGGTGGATTTGTGGTTTGGTTGAGTTTTCTCCCTTTGATAACAAAAGACCTTAAGGCTTTTGGACCAATTAATCCAACTCATTTTGAAATTTTTTACCCCGAACTACGAGGTTTTGACCCTAATCTTTTTTAAGATGGTACGTAGGCAATGGGTTCATCCATTCAAACACAAAATGTAAATAAACTTGTATATTCTTCTCTCATCCCTTCAATCATGTTTGCACAAATAAATTCTCACAAAACAAACAACCATACAACAAATGTGAAAAGGGCTCCCTAGGAGTACCTAGGATGTTTTGGGTGCCTAACACCTTCCCATTACATAACCAACCCCCTTACCCAGATCTCTGTTTCTTTTACTAGTTTTTGTTAAAACTTTTAGGTTTTTGTTCGCTTTCTAACCATTTCTTTGGATAAATAGAAGTGCGGTGGCGACTCGACTTGTATGGTTTACCTTGGATTTAATCAATATCTCTAAAGGTAATGAATACCCCGCTACAGAAAAGTGGCGACTCTGCTAGGGAGTATTTGCCTAGTGGGTTTTGCCTACTTTTCATATCTGTTGTATTGTATTGTATATTTGTTTTGTGACATATTTTTGTGCAATTTGGGATTACTGTATTGTATGTAATGATTGAATTGCTTGAATATTAATTCCTTGTGTGCTTGGTGGTCTTTGTGAGATGAGTTCTATACCCGAACTCGAGTGCACTTAGGATAGGAGAATGGCATAGTCTTGTTGGCTTGTGTGGAGTTATTCCTTAGCAAGTTAACTTGCAAGTCCATTCACTTGGTGGAGGTCATGTTGGGATCAATAATGTCACACAAGTAAGTTGTGGTTAGACATTAATCTTTCCAATATAGACCTTAGAAGCCAAGGACCTTAGTATACCAAGCCCATCTTGGCCTATTTTTAGGATGTAGTGCGAAGGTCGTTCAAGTGTAAGATTTGATACGATTGTTACGCGATACTACACTCATAAGAGTCTCTCTTGAGAATATTTTTGGAATACGAGTAGTCGTTTCTCCGATAATATCCGAAAGATGGGATGATGACTATGGGGATCTCTTGTAGAACATGTTTGGCAGGTTTAAACCTTAGTACACTCCCTTTGGGTGGTCTTTAACCAAGACTTCATGCTCGTGACTTGCAACAAACCCTTGATTCATGGTTGATCTGTTCATATATCCTTAATATCAATGGAACTTGGGTGTTGATAAGGTGTAAACCATAATCCACCAAAATGGATGATTGATATTAAGGATGATATGATCCATCCCATGACCTTTGTTTGGTGTGCTTTGCTTGATCCTTGAGTGTGATTGTTGCATTCATGCATCCATGCATCCATTTGCATCCATATCATCAGTAATAAAGGAAATTTTCAAGGAACTTAAGGGGTTTATTTGCAAAATTTTCAGACATGGAAAGACAAAGAAGGAATACAAAGAAGTATAGCTTCAGACAACCAGATTTGAAAGAGTTAAGGAATCTAACATCCTATGTACTAGATCCCTTGGGTTTCAAAGCTCGTTTTGGGAAGCTTCTTCCTCTTCTGACTACTCAAGTGGATGAAGGACTGATGAGTGTATTGGTGCAATTTTATGATCCCTTGTACCGTTGCTTCTCGTTTCCGAATTTCCAGCTTTTGCCTACCCTTAAAGAGTATGCTTATCTTGTGGGTATACCTATCCTGGATCAGTTGTCGTTCAGTGGCTTGGAGAGTATTCCTACTTCTCAAGAGATAGCAGACATGTTGCACATAGATGAATCTCTGGTTGGTGCTCATATGACTACCAAAGGTGGAATTCAAGGTCTCCCTTCTGAGTTCCTCATTGCTCAAGCTACTATGTATGGGAAGGCCATGAGTGAGGACGCCTTTGAAGCCATATTTGTACTTCTCATCTATGGATTGGTTTTATTCCCCAACATCGACAAGTTTGTGGATGTGAACGCTATTAGGATCTTCTCAGCTCTTAATCTCGTTCCTACTCTGTTGGGTGATGCCTATTTCTCTTTGCATATGAGGAACGCAAAGGGTGGTGGCGCTATTGTGTGTTGTTTGCCTCTGTTGTATAAGTGGTTTATTTCTCACTTACCTCAGACTGTCGCTTTCAAGGAGAACAAGGGATGTCTACGGTGGTCCACGAGACTTATATCTCTCACTAATGATGATATCTCCTGGTACAACCGTGTGTGTGATGTTGTGCAGATTATTGACTCTTGTGGTGAATTCTCCAATGTGCTTCTTCTTGGTACAGGTGGTGGGATTAACTACAACCCTGTTTTGGCACGTCGTCAGCTTGAGTTCCCCCTAAAGGATAAACCCAATAACATTTTGTTAGAGGGTGTGTTCTTTTAGGAGGGTAAAGATCCCCAAGGCTTGAAAGCTAGGATGGTTCGCGCTTGGCACAAGATTCATAAGAAAGGAAGGAAGGAATTGGGCCCTAAGAATTGCATCGCTTTGGAGCCTTACACTGCCTGGGTGAGGAAGAGAGCTTCTGAGTATCTCATGCCTTACGAGTATCCGAGACCTACACCTATGATTATGGCTGGGCCTTCAACCCTCCCTAATCAAGGAGTAGAGGAGTTAAGAGACGAAGACCGTTCACGTGCCTAGATCCGTGAACGAGAAGAATTGCTTCAACAGATTAAGGAGAAGGATGCTCTGATAGAGTTTCTCGAGCATCAAGTTATTGATGATCCTGATGATGCATGGACTTCTCTACTTCCTCAGTCTTCCCGGTTCTGGAAGAGGAAGTATGATCGACTCGCCAAAGAGAATGCAGATATGGAAGCAGCTTACGAGAGAGAGGTGACGAGGCTTCGTGCATCTTATCTTCCTGTGTCCCGAGCATTAGATGATTGTTTCTAGGGATCCATAGGATGATTATTTTCCTTTCCTCTTGTACATGATTGACGATGCTGTACTTCTTTTCCCTGATGTTATTTTATGAGATATTTCCATATGTGATAAAATGCTTAATGCTTCCAAAACTTGAAAATAAAACTCTAAAGTTCCTTTGAAATATAAAAAAAACAAATCATATGCACAAGCATTGCATGCATCATGTGCATAAGCAGGTTTTGTTTCCGGTCTCTGGTCCTGTGGTCTAACTTTGTGCTCTTCATTCATTTTGAAGACAAGCTGACTCACCGGTACTACACTAGAGCCAACTCTGCAAGACTGATGGATCATCTAGAGCAAGAAAACTGTGAACTCAAGGAGGAAGTAGCCAGATTGACCGCCCTGATGGAGTCTTTTATGGCCGCCCAAAGCCAGTCTTCTCCGACGCCTTCAACTCCTCCCCAGAGGACAGTTATCTCCGAGATTGTCTCTTCGACTGTGCCTGCAGCCAGTGCACATTTTTCTCCGACAGCCATGCCAACCGGGTTTCCGTGGGGGATGCCTCCTAACTTCATGCCTGAGGGTCCTGCTCCAAATTTTGCTTCTATGCCAGAATCTAGCCCGGTCCTTGTTGTTCCTCCTCCTGTCGTGCATACCATGCCCAGGGTAGACGACACCATCTATCATTCTGAGCCGTCTGAGGGCCCAGATGTCTATGAGAAGATGGACGCTATGAATGATCAATTTCTTGAGCTTCGCAAGGAATTGAAAACTCTCAGAGGAAAGGATCTTTTTGGCAAGTCTGCTGCCGATCTCTGCTTAGTTCCCAACGTGAAGATTCCTGTGAAATTCAAGGTCCCTGACTTTTAAAAGTACAAGGGAAATACTTATCCTCTCAGCCACCTGGTCATGTACGCCAGGAAGATGTCTACTCAGACTCATAACAACCAGTTGCTCATTCACTACTTTCAGGACAGCCTGTCCGGTGCCGCTCTGCGTTGGTATATGGGGTTAGACAGCGCGAACATCCAATCCTTCAACGACCTTGGCGAGGCCTTCGTCAAGCAATACAAGTACAATATGGATATGGCTCCCGATAGGGATCAATTGAGGGCCATGTCCCAGAAGGATAAGGAAACATTTAAAGAATATGCCCAGAGGTGGCGAGAGGTGGCAGCACAGATCGTACCTTCGCTGGAAGAGAAGGAAATGACCAAGATCTTTCTGAAGACCTTGAGTTCATTCTATTATGAGCGGATGATTGTTAGCGCTCCTTCTGACTTCACCGAGATGGTGAATATGGGGATGCGTCTGGAAGAAGGGGTTAGAGAAGGACGTCTAACCAGAGATGAATGCTCTTCTGCCAAACGTTATGGGACGTTTGCGAAGAAGAAAGATGGAGAGGCACATGTTGTGACCTCCCATGTGAAACCTAGAAGACCCTCTGTGAGGAGGAAGACCGTGCGTCCCGCCGGTAACCAGCACCAGGTGGCTCATATAGCACTTGTCTTCAGAGACAATCAACAGTATCAGCAACATAGCAACAATCAGCAACCACATCAGCAATATCAGCAACAACAGCACCATCCGCAGCAGCAGGCCTACCAGCCTCACAACAGTAATCAAACCAGCACGAGTTACGAGAGGAAAAGGGTCACCTTTGATCCTATTCCAATGACATACGCAGAATTATATCCCTCTTTGATAGAGAGGAAGTTGATTACTCCGAGAGACCCACCGGCTATACCAGCTAACCCCCAATGGTGGTACAAGCCCGAGTTGCATTGTGTCTACCATTCTGGTGCTCCCGGCCACGACGTGGAGAATTGCTATCCTTTGAAGACCAAGGTTCAAGACCTTGTGAGGTGTGGTATTCTGTGTTTTGAGGACGTAGGTCCTAATGTTAAGAAGAACCCATTGCCCGAGCATGGGAAATCTGTTAACATGGTCCAGGGCTGCCCTGGCAAGTACAAAGTCAAATACGTCAGTCATATTCGACAGTCTCTGGTCCAGATGCATCGTTTGTTGTGTGACTACAGTCACTATGAGCACGATCATGATAGATGCAGGGTATGCTCTGTTAACCGATTGGGTTGTCGCCAGGTGCGCAAGGATCTTCAGGAAATGCTGGACGAAGGAGTCATTGAGATCCTTCAGAATAGGAATGTTGACGAAGATGAACCCGAGGTCAACGTAATTTCCCCAGTATTCCAGATACCCGAACCTGTTATCATTAAATACGATGGTAGCAAGCAGAAGGTTTCTCCTTCCCTGATCATTAAACCTGCCGGTCCTGTGCCATACTCTTCCGAAAAAGCAATTCCCTTCCGTTACAATGTTGTTGCTGTAGAAGATGGAAAAGAGGTGTCTTTACCTTCCTCCTATGTTGTTAATATCGCAGATGTAAGTGGTTTGACCCGCAGCGGTCGTGTGTTTTCAGCACCACCGAAGCCTCAAGCTAATGCTGTGAATTCTCCGAATCCGGCACTTGCTGTTAAACCCTCCTCTACATTGATAACTCCTGCTTCTGTTGGCGCGAGTGGCAATGGGAAAGAAGACTGTGATGAGACGCTAAGGCTCATCAAGAAGAGTGAATACAATGTTGTAGACCAGCTTCTACAAACGCCATCCAAAATATCAGTGTTGTCATTGCTTCTGAATTCAGAACCCCATAGAGAGGCTCTGCAGAAAGTTTTGGATGTGGCATATGTAGATCACGATGTCACTATAGAGCAATTCGATAGTATTGTTGCAAACATTACTGCTTGTAACAATTTGAGTTTCTGTGACTCTGATCTTCCTGAGGAGGGAAGAGACCACAACTTGGCATTACATATTTCTATGAACTGTAAAGACGACGCCATGTCCAATGTGCTGGTGGACACTGGGTTATCCTTGAACGTATTTCCAAAATCCACTCTCTCTAAACTATCTTATCAAGGGCCTCCCATGAGGCAGAGTGGAGTAGTTGTGAAAGCTTTTGATGGGTCGCGTAAAACAGTGATTGGGGAAGTTGACCTCCCAATCAAGATTGGACCAAGTGATTTCCAAATTACCTTCCAGGTCATGGATATTCACCCATCGTATAGCTGTCTCTTAGGCAGACCATGGTATCACGAGGCTGGCGCCGTGACATCCACCCTACACCAGAAGCTGAAATTTGTAAAAAATAAGAAACTGGTAGTGGTAGGGGGAGAAAAGGCTCTCCTGGTTAGCCACTTGTCTTCCTTCTCATATATTGATGCTGAGGATGAAGTTGGGACTCCTTTCTAAGCTTTATCTATAGCTAAGCCTATTGAGAAGAGAACTCCTTCATTTGCTTCCTACAAAGATGCAAAGTTGGCCATCGAACATGGTGTAACTGCTGGTTTAGGAAAAATGATCGAGTTAGAAGACAACAAATCCCGGGCTGGCATTGGCTTTTCTTCAGGGGTCTTCAACGCACAAGGACTGTTCAAGAGTGGAGGTTTTATCCATACTGGTCAGGATGAAGAAGCTGTTGCTGTCTTGGAAGAGGATGTAGAGGACTCTGGTAATTTCATTATCCCTGGAGGGATCTGCAACAATTGGGTCACTGTGGATGTTCCTACAGTTATCCACAAGTCAACGTAATGATCAATTTGTTTGAAAACCCTTCTCCCATGCCAAAAGGAGGAGTGATAACATTGTTGGCACATAAATACAATGATATTTTCATTCAATAAATTTATGTTAAATGTTTGTTTTTCCAAATTATTTTCCCTTTTTGCTTTCTGCATGAAATTGGTGATCACATAAAACCCTAAAAAATAAAATAAAATCAATCTTTTCATCTGCATAATGATTTGCCTTATTTGAATTCTAAAGCTTTTTATATCCAAAATCATTATGCAGGTTGATTTCTAGACCCATTGAACATAATGACCCAACACCATCTCCCAATTTTGAATTCCCTGTATTTGAGGCGGAAGAAGATGATGTTGAAGAGATTCCTGATGAGATCACCCGGCTACTTGAGCATGAAGAGAAGATCATTCAGCCGCATCTTGAGAATCTGGAAACAGTAAACTTGGGGTCTGAGGATTGTGTGCGAGAGGTAAAGATTGGGGCACTCCTGGAAGAATCCGTTAAGAAGGGGTTGATTGAATTGCTACGAGAATATGTCGATATCTTCGCCTGGTCATATGAAGACATGCCTGGTCTAGATACTGATATTGTGCAACATTTCCTACCTTTGAAGCCTGAGTGTGTGCCTGTGAAGCAGAAGCTCAGAAGAACTCATCCTGATATGGTAGTGAAGATCAAAGAGGAAGTTCAGAAGCAAATTGATGCGGGGTTTCTGGTGACTTCTACATATCCTCAATGGGTGGCCAATATTGTGCTCGTGCCTAAGAAAGATGGAAAAGTCCGGATGTGTGTGGACTATAGAGACTTGAATAAAGCTAGTCTGAAAGATGATTTCCCTCTACCACATATTGATATGTTGGTATATAATACAGCTAAATTCAAAGTCTTCTCATTTATGGACGGATTTTCTGGATATAATCAAATTAAAATGGCACCTGAGGATATGGAGAAGACAACATTCATCACACCTTGGGGAACATTCTGTTATCGAGTGATGCCCTTCGGTTTGAAGAACGCCGGAGCCACGTATCAACGAGCTATGACTACCTTGTTCCATGATATGATGCATAAGGAGATTGAGGTATATGTTGATGATATGATTGCTAAGTCGAGAATGGAAGTTGAACATGTAGAACACTTGTTGAAACTTTTTCAACGTTTGAGGAAGTTCAAGCTTCGTCTGAATCCCAACAAGTGTACATTTGGAGTCCGTTCTGGCAAGTTATTGGGCTTTATCATCAGTGAAAGAGGTATTGAGGTTGATCCTGTAAAGGTCAAAGCAATGCAAGAGATGCCTGCGCCCAAAACTGAGAAGCAAGTCCGAGGTTTTCTTGGCCGCTTGAATTACATTTCCAGATTCATATCCCACATGACTGCCACATGTGCACCGATATTCAAGCTCCTCCAGAAAGATCAGTCTCATGATTGGACCGAGGATTGCCAGAAAGTCTTTGACAGTATTAAAGAGTATTTGTTCGAGCCTCCGATTCTGTCCCCGCCTGTGGAAGGGAGACCCTTGATTATGTATTTGACTGTTCTCGAAGACTCTATGGGTTGTGTCCTTGGTCAGCAAGATGAATCAGGAAAGAAAGAGTATGCCATCTACTACTTAAGTAAGAAGTTCACTGATTGTGAGTTTCGATATTCAACACTTGAGAAGACATGCTGTGCTTTGGCTTGGGCTGCTAAGCGCTTACGCCAGTATATGATAAATCATACGACTTGGTTGATATCCATGGATCCAATCAAGTACATATTTGAGAAGCCTGCTTTAACTGGTAGGATCGCCCGTTGGCAGATGTTATTGTCTGAGTATGATATTGAGTATCGAGCTCAGAAAGCTATCAAAGGTAGTATCTTGGCTGACCACTTGGCACATCAGCCGATAGAAGATTATCAGTCAGTTCAGTATGACATCCCAGATGAGGAAATTCTGTATTTGAAAATAAAAGATTGTGATGAACCTACACTCGATGAAGGGCCAGAGCCTGGTTCCAGATGGAGTATGGTGTTTGATGGCGCTGTAAATCAGTATGGAAATGGTATTGGGGCACTGATCATTACTCCTCAGGGCACACATATTCCTTTTATAGCAAGGCTAACTTTCAAATGCACGAATAATATGGCTGAATATGAGGCCTGCATTATGGGATTGGAAGAGTGCATCGATCTTAGAATCAAGCATCTTGATGTATATGGTGATTCGGCCCTCGTTGTCAATCAGATTAAGGGTGAGTGGGAAACGAATCAACCTGGTCTCATTCCCTATAGGGATTATACGAGGAGGATTTCAACATTCTTTACTGAGGTTGACTTTCATCATATTCCTCGGGATGAGAATCGGATGGCAGATGCTCTTGCTACGCTTGCTTCAATGATTGTGGTCAAACTTTGGAATGAAGTACCCAATATTACTGTGATGCGCTTGGACAGACCAGCTCATGTATTTGCAGTAGAAGAAGTGAAAGATGATAAGCCATGGTATTATGATATCAAGTGTTTCCTTCAGAGCCAGACTTACCCACCTGGGGCATCTATGAAAGATAGGAAAACTTTGAGGAGATTGTCAGGCAGTTTCTACCTCAATGGCGATGTGCTTTATAAGAGAAATTTTGACATGGTTCTTCTCAGATGCGTGGATAGACACGAAGCAGACCTGTTGATGACTGAGGTCCATGAAGGTTCATTTGGTACTCATTCCAATGGACATGCCATGGCTAGAAAGATGTTGAGAGCAGGCTACTATTGGCTGATAATGGAGTCTGACTGCTGCAAATATGTGAAGAAATGCCATAAGTGTCAGATTTATGCAGACAAGATTCATATTCCTCCGACACTTCTGAATGTGATTTCATCACCATGGCCTTTCTCCATGTGGGGAATTGACATGATTGGCATGATAGAGTCGAAAGCGTCCAATGGGCACAGATTCATTCTCGTAGCAATTGATTACTTCACCAAGTGGGTTGAAGCGGCGTCATATGCAAATGTGACCAGGCAGGTGGTCGTGAAGTTCATTAAGAATCAGCTCATATGCCGTTATGGTGTGCCGGATAAGATCATTACTGATAATGGATCTAACTTGAACAACAAGATGATGGAAGAGTTGTGTAGTGAGTTCAAGATTGCACATCATAGTTCCTCTCCTTACAGACCCAAGATGAATGGGGTTGTTGAAGCTGCTAATAAGAACATCAAGAAGATCATCCAGAAGATGGTTGTTACGTACAAAGATTGGCATGAGATGTTGCCATTTGCTTTACATGGATATCATACATCTGTCCGCACTTCAACAGGGGCAGCCCCTTTCTCTCTTGTTTATGGCATGGAAGTTGTACTCCCAGTAGAGGTGGAGATCCCGTCAATGAGAGTCTTGATGGAAGCCAAGTTGACTGATGCTGAATGGGTTCAGAGTCGTTATGACCAACTGAATTTGATTGAAGAAAAGAGATTGACTGCCATGTGCCATGGTCAGTTATATCAGTAGAGGATGAAGAAAGCTTTTGATAAGAAGGTCAAGCCTCGCGTGTTCCGAGAAGGTGACCTTGTGCTCAAGAAAGTCTTGTCTTTCGTGCCCGATTCCAGGGGCAAGTGGACTCCAAACTATGAAGGTCCATATGTTGTTAAGAGAGCCTTTTCAGGCGGTGCTTTGATACTTACAACTATGGATGGGGAGGATTTCACTCGTCCTGTGAATTCAGATGCAGTCAAGAAATACTTCGCCTGAAAATAAAAATAGAATAGCTCGCAAAGTTGAAAACCCGAAAGGGCAGCTTAGGCAAAAATGAGCATCTCGGTGGATTGAAAACCCGAAAGGGCGGTCCAGGCAAAAGTTAGAGACATAAAAAATACATGTATCCCGCTAGATTGAGTACCTCATCCTGGGGAAATCTAGGCAAAAATTAGGGATTTGGCAAGTAACTGCATCCTGAAAAGATTTTTGTTCTACAACTGTAATCCATCAGAGACTCTCGCTCAGTCATCATCAACTGAAGCTTCAAATACATCGGATTCGGAATTGGTGGAGAAATGGTCATTATGTTCAATGTAGACCTTTTCCAATATATATCACCAATTTCAAATTTGTAAAGATCTATGGAGTGTTGCCATTTGCAGACTACCATTCCATCAAATAAATTTGAGCCTTTATCCAATTATTTGCACTCTTATTCGTTTCCATTCAACAAATGTTTTGCATGTTTTAATTGAGAAAATATCATTGTTTTAAACAAATAAATTTTTCATAAATTGTTTTTAAAACAAAGTGAACATTCACAAAGACAAAAGGATACTTAAGAGATCCTCAATTCTCGCCCAAGGGTGGTATGATCTCCAACAGGGTAAGATTTTTGTGCATCTTCCTGGCATGATTGTATCCTCTTCCTTCAGAACTGTTGTGGTCTACCCCACCAAGAAGAGTGCTTGTTGAGGTTATTCACCTCCTCTCCCTTCAGCAGAGAAGTGATCTTTCCTCCTCAGCAGATATGTTCTCTTTGGAAGGTTCAGTATTTGGTGGTTGATCCCCAGAATCTCTTCGTTTCCTCGGATAAATCCCCAGTAGGGTTATTGGTATGGTGGATTTTATCTGTGATGATTTATTCCCTGCAGAGATATTGTTGTTTCCTGGTATCTCTGATCCCCGACAGATTGGATACTCTCCAGTGATCCTGGCTCTTTCTCTTGAGATGTAGTACCGGATGGTTGATTCCTGGACCTGTTTATGTTAGATATGTCTGTTTGTCAGCATTCATCAAACATAAATCACGCATAAACATGCATAATTATAACATTCAGATATTCATGTTGCATTTCTTTGCCATATATCGTTGTTTAGTGTTTCCTGCTATTTGGTGGTATATATTTCCCCAAGCAGATGCATGTGTCTGATCTCTCCATATAGAGTCAGATCCATAGACAGAAAGCGTCTATCCTTTCTTCCACATTCCTCACCGAGTTATATCCTCGTGGATGATGGTTGTTTCCGTTCCTTCCCAACACATATATTGGGATGGGTTCCCCTATTGAGTTATATCCTCACTAGGACAAGTCTTGATTTAGTGTGCCTCTTTGGTTTGATCCTAAATTGGCATCTTGTGACTGTTTCCTTTACTTCCCCGTGGTATAAATGAATAATGGCTCAGTACTTAGTGATCATTCATATTATCCCCGGCGGAGTCTGTGGTTTTCTACCCTTATATCGGTAGTTGTAAACCCTATTCTTTTTCCCTTGCAGAGTTAACCTTTGGTTCATCATAATCGATGACGGTTATTTTTCCGTGGTTTCCTACCCAGTATCCGGTAGGTGTAATCCCCTCCTTGATGGTTATCTTCATCCAATATTCGGTGTGGATATTCCCTCTTTTGTCTGGATAGTCGCCCTGTTCATGCAATTTATTCCCAGCAAGTTATCTCTCGTTTACCTTGTTGTTGGCAACGTTTGCTTCTCTCCTAAATTGGTCATCATTATATACCTAGTTTCGGTATCCCGATGCCTTTTCTTTTCGGTCAATTTATCCTTTATTAACCCAGTAACCGGTTATGGATAATCTTCCATGCAAGTATATTATCTATGTTCTGACGGTAATAGATAGTATATCTCATGCACTCTTTGGTCGAAGTCTTTTGTGCTTCCCCAGTCGAGTAAGATTCGTATCCCCTTTGCGGAATCGAATATCCATCCTGTAATCGAGTTTGCTGTTAGCTCTCTTTTGGATGATGAGTGTTTTGGGAATATTCCCCAATTCATGCCTTGGTTGGTCACCTATTATATGCCCAGTAACCGGTATCCCTGGTGTTCCTTCTTTTCTGCTCCCTATTTTGACTTTTGTCCCCTGTGGAGTCAGATTTCCCTGAGTTGAAATATACCTTTTTTAGGTCTTCCTCAGATGTCTTGAAGTCTTGATATCTCTCACCCTTATACCGGTCTTAGATATTCATTTCTTCCCGAGCATGTTGTATCTCTGACCCTTACGTTGGTGTTCAGATCACGTGTCTCGTTGAGCTTATTACCCAGTAACCGGTAATACCTCATCTCGCTGCCTCCCCAGGAGAGTCTTTTTAGACATCCCCAGCGAAGTACCTTAGTGGATTGTCTTCGTCCGGATTTTATCCGAAGTATCCATTGTGGATGATTTCGCTGTATTGGCATATTCCCCAATACATGCATCTTTGAGTCAGCTCGAGTTTTTCCAATGGATTTATTCCTTTTGGAAATTCTGCTCTCCAAGCTTTGAGTCGTGACCTGCTCACGCGGCTTCAGTCCTTTACTCCCCAGTAGAGTCTCTGCCCCATAGAATGAATTATTCATGGGAGTCGTCAATTTCCTTTTAATCTTTACTATTATGGACACATATCCCCATAGAGTGTTATCCTTTTGCATACATACATCTGCATCATGAGGTCTCTTAGGGACCAAAATTCGTCTCTTTGATATTATTTAAGCCCATTCTACCTCGTCGAGACGAAGATTTTAACCTTCCCTTCTCCGGCTAGAATGACCTTAAATAGGGGCATCTGTAAGACCCTAATTTTGTCCCTAAGATCCCTCATGGCATCATAACTTTGCACTTGCATAGCCTCAAGGATCATTGAGCATCTTGGTTTCCTTTGCCTTTGGATGGGACTCTTTGTGAGTGGTTTGAGATCACCAAGCATGATTGAATTATATATCATTGCTTTTCTCCTTTTATTCACTAACCAAAAGCACAAAAATATGTCACTAACATCTTTTGTTTGTAGCTTGAGCAATCACAAAGCCAAAAGCTTCAAGGAGGTCATTGGTACAAAGACATGGCCAAGAGGAGGTGGAAGCAAGCATAGTAATGGTTCCCAAAGCTCTCATCCATCAAATATGCCTCCCTAGTATCTCAATTCATCATGTTTGATCAAAGCCAGTCAAAGGGTTTGAGGTTGGTTCCCCAAAGAAACCCTAATTCATCTGTGCACCACAATGCCTTGCTCATAAAGCAACCTCAGCCCATGGTCAAATATAATCAAGGGAAGTACTTTAATTCATTATTTCATGCATATTTGAACTTATTTGAGTGTCCTCAATCATCAATTCATCAAGATATGAGTTGTGGACTTGGAAAGTTGATCAGTCAATTCATCTAACTATTTTGAAATGCACTGAGACCTAACTTTTTATGTGTTGGTCAAATGGAGATGGTTACAAAAGCAAAATGTTCTTAAGGACAATATGAACAACTTTCATTTTCATCAAAAATTGATTTGAAGCTTGGAAGACCATCTGCCACTCCAATACATTATAGGTCATTTTGACTAAAACCCTAATTTTGGGTCAACTTCCCAAGAACATAACTCACTCATTTTTTATGATTATGAGGTGGGATCAAATGAATTGGAAATATTAAGATGTCTACTTCAAATTTTATGTTGAACAAAATTTTAAAATGTCAAAGGAAATACATGTGATAATGCAAGCCATTATAGGTCCTTTTGGGTCAAACGCATTAAAAGTCAAAAAATTCCCACTTCAAGTGCCCATAACTCTTTCATAAAAAATCCAAATGATGCAAAATTTAAGTCCATTTTGATTTTCTTGACAAGATATACAACTTTGATGTTGGAGGTTTTTTCATTTGAAGCTTGCATCATCAAAACAGAAGGGCTGGAAAGTTGGCCAATTTTAGAAACCTTGCCTTGACATGTTTTGCACATCACACTTTAAACTCAAATCTCATAAATTTCCATATTCCAAATGGATTTTTTGACCAACATAACATTTGTTACTCATACAAAGACCTTTCCAACCATTACCCATATGCCTATGCTTGGATTTTCTAATTGGTATTTTCGAAGAGGTGAATGATTAGGTTCAATTGTGGAATTCATGTTGAAATCGTGTTGCACAAGCCAATTCAGAGCAAATTACACGTCCAAACCCTTGGCATTTGAACTCAGCTTGCATTTGGCATTGCTTTTGGGCCTTGTGCATGATCATGCAAGCCCTTACAAGTGGTATCCAATTTCATGCACACGGATCATCTCACACTTTCCTTGCCAATTTCTCTATAAATAGAGGCTTCATTCCCTCCATTTCACACACCAACTTCAACCTGAAATGCTGCTGAAATCGTTCCCTAACCATCACTAAAGAAGCAATTGCATTTTCTTCAAAAAATTTCAGATCTAGAATTCAACTTCATCTGGTTGTTTTCATAGATCTAATGCTTCTAGACCTTCACTTTACACTCCATTGAACTTCTGTTTTGATAAAGCAAGCAAGGTTTCAAGCTCAAATCACCAGAACTCAAACTTGAACTCCAACTGGTATTTTCTTCGATTCTCCTAATCCTTTGACCTATTGGCTGTGATTTTGTGTTGGTTGAAGTCCTCTCAATAGAGGCATCATGTTTATGCTTTTGATTTTTGTAATTCATTGAGTTCATGATGAACACCAGATTTTTCCAGCTCTGATTTCTCACATTATAGAGATCTAGAAGGAAAATGGATGGTATAGGGATGATGTACATCATCCCAGCTTTCTATTGATGTATAGATCGCACGTTTTGGTTGCCTTTTTATTTTCTGCAACTTGGCCGGAATCTGGGAAGCTCACCGGAGAAGACGGTGGCTCCGGTGGCTTCATCCTCTCCAGTTTGAATCTGGACCGTGTGATTCATTTTCCAGATTGAATCCTGATATTTCTTTGTTATGACTTTTCTTTTATTTCCATGTGCACGCATTGACTTGGATCCACCATAAGTGCGCGCTGAGGATCCTTAGATGTGCCACCTCATTTAATGAGGTTGATCCAACGTGCCAGGATTTTTCTCATTTTCTGAATTTCTTTTTATTTTTGTTTAATTCCTTTTATTTCAAAAAATCATATCTCTTTCATTTTTTATCCAAAAAATATGGGACCAATTGCATTATTTCCCAAATAATTTCTAGTTTCTATTTCTGATTTTTAATATTTTTTATTTCATCATTTGATATTTTTTGTGAATTTTCTCTTTTCTGGCTATTTTTAATTCATTTTAAATAGTTTTTGATATTCAAAAAATGCAAAAATATTTTCCTAACCTCTTTGAATGATGATGGATCTATGAAAAATATTCTCATTAATTTTTGAATTGATTTGAGATTTATTTGAGATTTTAGTTCAATTAGGTTATTTTTATTCATTTTTAATTGATTAAAAATAGTTTCTGACTTTTAAAAATGCTGAATTTTTTTGTCAAACTTTGTTTGACCTTGTTGAACTTAGGATAAATCACTTGGACCTTTCAAGGTTGATTTGAAGTGATTTTGAAGTTTGACCTTTCCATTTATTTTTAATTCAAGTTTATTTTAAATATTAAAAATGTCAAAAATAGTTTATTCATTTCTTGACTTCCAATCTTCATCTCACTTCTGTTTTTGATTGATTGACCTTGACTCTCAATGTTATTGGTCAATATATGAGGGTTGGTACATTTTATTCCATTTAATGCATTTTATTTTGTCATTTCCATCTTCTCTTATCCATCTTCTCCTTCTACTTCTTCTTCTACTTGTTTTTCCTTTTGATCAATGAGTTGAAGGTTGATAAGTTAACATTGATTAGGGAGATTTAACATTTCTTGATTCAAATCTAATTCATCTTGATCAAGTGAATGGCTTTGCATTAAGGATATGTTGTCTTCTAAATCATGCAAATGGCTTAAACCAATACAAGATCAATTCTCTTCTTCTTTTTGGCATGGCAAGTTGTTGGGACTTGGTTCACTAATCAAGACTCCTAACTTGTGTTTGTTGCCTACATTATTATTGACTGGCCTCAGATAGTTGTGACTTCTATATAAGTCCAATTACGATTGCTTAACATAGCGCTAAATTTTGCCTTATGGCATACTAACCATTAACCACTAACAACTAACATTTACTTTTATGCAATTTACTTTTATGCAATTTACAATTCTTGCACATATTATCCATTTGCTTTTTCCTTTGCTCATTGGAGCACATGTTTATGTTAATGCCATTTGCCTTTTTCCCACTTGGGTTCATAATTGTGTATATATCTTTTGTGCTTGTGTTTGTTTGTTTGTTGTGACCCAAATACCAAGAATTGGACAATATGGACTTAGAATTTAAGACCCTACCTAAGCAAATGGAATTTGAAGAGTAACTAGGCCTTATGCCTTTAGAGTGCTTAAATGTCAAAGAGCAACTAGGCCTCCTGCCTTTAGAATGCTTAAAGCTTAAGGAAGAACTTTGAAAGGACCGTATTCTAAACTCCCTCTTATTCCAAAGGATGGGAGCCACTTGGATCATCAATATGATCTCAAGAGAGGAACTCCTAGTGTGGTGCATTTCTTTATCTCTTCTCTTTTTGTTTCACTTAGGACTTAGCCATTCTTCTTCTTCTCTCCACTCTAACCCAAGCCAAACTTTTTGTGCAAACATTTGACTTTTGTTTTTAACATTAGAAACCTAAGCCTTATGCTTTTGATTTTCAAACTTTCTTTTCATAACACTTATTTTGAATTGAACCTTTTAATCCACTTTAACCATTTTTGTATATACTTCTAATTGGTAAATATAACCCATTCAAATGTGCTTTTTGTGGTTCCAATGGCCACTTTCTTAATCAAATTTTCCATAACCTTTAGCTATTAGGTTTGAGTTATCTTTATGGTAGATATAATACTCACCTTTGTCCTTAGTGATGGACAATGAGCCTTCCATGCTTATTATAGGGTTAACCCCTCACTAGCATGTTGAAGCTATCCTCACATGGTGGATTTGTGGTTTGGTTGAGTTTTCTCCCTTTGATAATAAAAGACCTTAAGGCTTTTGGACCAATTAATCCAACTCATTTTGAAATTTTTTACCCCGAACTACGAGGTTTTGACCCTAATCTTTTTTAAGATGGTACGTAGGCAATGGGTTCATCCATTCAAACACAAAATGTAAATAAACTTGTATATTCTTCTCTCATCCCTTCAATCATGTTTGCACAAATAAATTCTCACAAAACAAACAACCATACAACAAATGTGAAAAGGGCTCCCTAGGAGTACCTAGGATGTTTTGGGTGCCTAACACCTTCCCATTACATAACCAACCCCCTTACCCAGATCTCTGTTTCTTTTACTAGTTTTTGTTAAAACTTTTAGGTTTTTGTTCGCTTTCTAACCATTCCTTTGGATAAATAGAAGTGCGGTGGCGACTCGACTTGTATGGTTTACCTTGGATTTAATCAATATCTCTAAAGGTAACAAATACCCCGCTACAGCAGCAGAGCGAAAGATACGAAAGGTAGAGCTAATGTATTTTAGGTTAATGAGTTGTAAAATTCTTACTACAGGCTTAGTATGATGGTAAGAAGGAAAAAGTTTTTTCAACCTTTCAGCTTTAGCATTAGGGTCAGGGATTGGACCCAAAAATGCATGAGTTTTTTCAAAAAATGAGAAAGGGATAAGTACATGGGATTTCCAAGTTCCTAGATTTATCTTCTTCCAATGGTGGTTCTGGGACGTATTCCTGGTTCCCAATTGCAATAGGAACCTTGATCTTAGCAGCAAGTGGTAGCAAGTTCTTTGACTTTGATGAAAAGGCCATAATTGTAGAAACTTTTAGTTTGGGTTTGGAGAAGATAAAGTTCAGAAAATGTTATTCTGAGGAATCAAGAGGCAGAAATAAGAAGAAATGAAATTGATAAATGAATTGGGTATTTATAGAAATGGGAAAAAACTCTTCATTTCCCCCTTTTTGAAAAATGGCGCCTTTTTTGGGACAAATGTTCGTTGCTAAGAGGCGGAGTAAAGGGTGCAGATCTTGATGAACCACGTTCTCCTAGGAAAGTGGAGTCATGATTTAGAGTTAGTGGTTGCACGTCTTGAAAAGATGTTTCACTAAGGGTGCCATGATGATAATGACGTTAGCCAATCACTTGATACAATGTTGAGATGTTTCAAAAACAACTATCAGTTGGTTGAAAGTGGCATTTTTGGACAATTTGTTGACATGGAGTTTCGATAGTATAGGCTTATCATAAGGAAAAAAGGATTCAAAAAACTCTTAAGAAAATGGCATTGGGTGATAGCATTTTGACAGATGGGAGCTTTGTCCAAGGGTTTCAAAATGTTCATGTTGAGTTGAAGTTGAGGACTTAGAATATTTTCTCAGAGTATGTTCTCAAAAGTTCGTCTTTGGTCTCAGGAACTCGACGATGGATGGTCGACAGTGGCAATTTGAAATGAAACAGTGCGATCAGATTATGTAACTATTTGTGAGTCTTATCCATGTAGCAAAGACACGTGGAGGCAAGCCAGCAAGATAGAAGTCATACAATTAGATATGTGTCAATTGCTAGGAATAGAGTTATTGCAGGCAATTATTTATGTACTACTATATATAGGGATTCTAGTGTTAGGATTCAGTGTGATAAATCATTACAAAAAACTTTATACACTCAAAGTACCCAGGCGATAGCGAGAAACGAGTCAGTGAGAAAAATGTATGATTTTGTATACCATCCTTTATATATTTACGTAAACTCTTGTATTTTCTTGCCTTTTATACTCTAACCCAGAAATTTACGCTCCTTTCACTTTCAATTTTATAAGGATTTTGATCCCGTCGAAATCCCTTTGTTTTCTTTACAAGTTATCTTTACATTTTTACAAAGTTGGAATTTATGTTACCTTTACAACTAACAATTAAACACCCTTTCAAGAATTTATGCACATATGTCCTAGGATTCACTAGTTGATCCTACAAGTAAACTTTTTAAAAGAAACTAGTGATTGTTTACTAAAATTAAGGGTAAACATTAATGCACAGTAAGAACAAATCACCGAATCATAAACGAATCTTATTTATTTACTTAAAATCTCGTTTATGTTTCCTTATGGTTATGACCCTGTAGGTTATCTTAGTGTTAAAAATAATATTAAATAATCTATTTAATATTATATGTAAAATATGGTATCTAGCAACATATAACCTCTACCCGAGTATTAAGAATTTCATGTGATATAACATAATTTTTTAATTATAATTACGCTTTCACCCTTATATCTAAATTGAACACAAGACATAATTTGTATAACCCTTGTATAGTCAATATTATATTCCTTGATACTCAAGTATACTTATTATTAAGAAATAACCTCAATATCCCATACTTGATCAAAGGATTTGTGGATATTACTCCCGCGTATGTAGGAGGGGAAATTCCATCTAAGTCACTTACGCACCTCAACGCGACATGTCGAGTACCCAATTAACAAATTTTTTACTCGTTTTGTTATAAACAACATTTAACGGTACTAAAGTGATCAACTTCTCATGTAAGGACTATAGTGGTTTCAGGTCAAAGGGTGACATAAAGACCCTTATTACTATGAGAATAATGTATGACATTTACATGATAAACTATGCAGTATTATCATAGTGGGTCAATCCAATATAAATATTTCTTTAAATATGTATATGCATTTGAAGACTTGATCTCTCATATCTATAAGACTGTGACCTATGAGATATGATCATTAGTCTACTCACATAATAATCTCTATACATTAATTTTATTCTACGATAAAACTTGACTACATATACTTTTAAAAAACGACATCCTTATATTTAATAGTGTCTCATATTTAAGTCACACTTAATATTTTATTAAACATATTAACTATTCTAGGGACTCCATTACTTTTAAATAAACATAATAAAGAAAAACATTTTATTGCAAATAAATAACAAACATAAAACAATTTATCTCTAGGGCTTATACCGCCACATGTATATTCCAACAAGGTCTCAATTAAGGTTGAAACAAGGCCCTTCCTCCAAAACAAAAAACTTCCACCTCTACCTAAAATATCAAACTCATTCATCCCACACCTATGTCCTCATGTGATCAACAATGTGATCTTGTAGAGACCAAAAACAACTTCCTAAAATTGTCACTAAAAATAACATTATCAACTTAGATTTTATTCTCGAACTAAGTGCGTAAGTAATTACCAACCCCCTTACATAAACCTTTAGCAAACTAAACTCAACCCAAACTAGCCTTAGTCCCGAGGAAAGAGACTAATCTCTGCTAAGAGGAATTCTCTCTAAACTTAACATTGTGACCATTTAGGTGAGAAAGATCTCTCTGAGAGCCATATTTTGCAATAAGAATATCCATGCACATGGACAAACGTTCAGTGTTGAACCTCCAATGTCATTTACCTAAAATAGTGAGGTCCACCAATATCAAGTCTCAGACAACTGCACTGCTCGTCCTCTTATGCTTACATGCATCCTCCCACCGAACCCACGTGGTCTTCGTGCTCCCCTTTGAGGCACCCTAAATGATTTAACTTTACAACTAGGTGATCCAACTCTAAAATATGATTAACATCTTTATCACTGAAAAGAAAAAAGAATAAATATAAGCCTCAGTACAAAATTAATAAGGACCCCTTGCCCTCCCAAAATAATAAATTTATTCTGCCATGAGGTAACCCTTCAAAAAATAAGTTTGATCAAAGACTCCCACATATAAACATTTAATGTTAGCCTCCAATAAGAGGCTTAAATATTTAAGCGGGAGGGTACCAACCCCATGGTTAAGAAAATTATTTTCCATGCCCATGAAGGATCCCACCATATTTATATCAAAAAGATTATTTTTTAAGAAGTTGACGTGTAAACCTAATTTGAGCTCGAAATTATGAAGAACAACCTCTATACTCCAAAATTTATCAACAAATGCCTTACAAGATAAGAGTGTCAACATCATACTAAAGATAAGATACCTCGAGGCCAATAGTGCTCACCTTAAATCCAGGAAAAAAATCCTTAAAAACCTACACTCCTCATCGAGACGCGCCAAACTTCAACCACCAAAAGAAAAAGGATCAATGAGTATCTTTGCTTAAGCCTGCTTTAAATATTAGTTTTCGCAATTAAGCAGCCATTAGCGGAAAAAAAATGCAAGTCTTAAACTGAATCAACGATTTAATTTCGAAAACAAGATTATCTCATGTGAAGAAACATTGAAATAACAAAAAGAAAGAAAATGTTTTTCCCTTTTATCATATTCTTTTTTTCTTATTGAATCCATTATACCATATAAACTAACATAAATAACTATACTTCATTATTAATAACACAAAAAAAATTAATGGGAGCTTTATTATATTACGTAAACTTTATGTCATTTTCTATTTTAGAGTGCACAATTTCCTTTAAAATGGTATATATGTTCTCGATATGAGAGCTAATATTTTTCTTTAAAAAATGAAATTTTGTTATTTAATCTAGGATTAAATATGTTTTTGATCTTTTTAAAAATTTCAAATTTTACTTTTAGTCTCTTCAAATATTTTCTTCAAATAATGGTAGTCATATAATTTTTCATTCACACCTTTGATCCCTAATACTAAAATCATCACTACAATTGTCACTAACTTAGTGGCTAAGTAATAATTCGTCGCTAAAACCGTCGCTAATTCTATCAGTAAGTTGTAGAAAATGTTGCTAAGTTGCAAGAGGGACCAAAAATGTGGATGAAAATTTTTAAGAGGACATTCTTTGAAGGAAATATTTTGAGGGACTAAAAATGAAATTTCAGATATTTAGGAGGATCACAAACATATTTAACCCTTTAACCTAAGATACAAATAATTTGTGAGTATTGATAAAATGTACGATATTTTAGTGAATCTTTTACCCAAATAACCCACTTTTTGAAGTTGATTCCCAAAATAACTCAGTTTTAAAAAAAAACTCTCAATTTACCCCACTTTCAAACAATTTTTTTTAATGAAGTGGTGGTTCCAGGCCAATTGGCGACAACACTTAATTTTTCAATGGTGGCGTCATTTGGATTGACGATTGCATATGGTGTTGTCAGTCCAATTGGCGCCAATGTACATCTTATCAAAAGTGGTACCAATTCATCTGGCACCAATGTATGTTGTGAATTTTTTAAAAATATTAATATTTAATTTAAAATACTTTTACAGACAATAACGATGATGACCGAGTTGGTCATATCGACCACATGTTCCACTCTCTCTAGCTACCCTAACTCGTTGCAGGAACATCACCAAAATCCCTAAGAAGTTATTGCATTTCTAAGAAGTCTTGTGTATGGAGCAAAATGTTTCCGTAACTGAGTTCGGGACCCATGCTAGAGTAATTGTTCGCGATCTATCAAACAATTTCACATGAAAAACTTTATTGATTATATGATAGATCACACTGATGCGAGAATGTATGTCATTCTTTGTTGTAATGTGTTTTGCATGTTTCAACTGGCAGCGTCTTACAAGAAGAAGAGTGACTCATGGGAGATAAGTTCTATACACCCACATCATATTTGCACTGCCACTAATATTTCAAAGGATCGTCGTAAATTAACTTTGAACTAATATGTCAAGACATTTTTCCTATTGTTAGGAAGGACCTATAAGTGAAGGTGAGTATAATAATCTCTCATATCATTACACGATATAATTATACTCCCTCGTACAATAAAGCGTGGATTGTAAGAACAAAGGTTGTTGAATGAGTATACGGAAATTGAGAGGATTCGTATAAAGAACTTCCAAAATATTTTGTGGCACTTAAGACGTATGCTTCGGGAACGATTACAATTTTGGAGACAATGCCGACATATACGCCAAACAGAACTTGTGTAAGTGGAAATATAATATTCCATCGATTCTTTTGGGTGTTTCAACTATGCGTCAAAGGTTTTGCATTATGAAAACCTATTTTTCAAATAGATGGAACATGGCTTTAATGGAATACAAGGGCACATTACTTATGGCAGTGGCACAAGCCAACAATAATAACATCTTTCTGGTTGCCTTCGCTCTGGCTGAAGGTGAGACTTTTGGTGGTTGGAGTTTCTTTCACAAGAATCTCATAGCACACGTTGCTCCACATCACAACCTTTATTTAATTTCTATTAGACATGCATCTATTAAGAGTGCATACAGTAATCCTGAGAACGGATGACAAAATTCTCCTTTTAGTCATGTCTACTGGATTGAACATATTGCACTAAATTTCATGCAAGAAATCAAAGACAATAACCTTCGGAAAAAAATTGTAAAATAGGGTATGCTTTAACTCAACCTTCGTTCCAACACTACCGCGAGGAAATTAGATTGTCAAATGCGGAAGCATTAAGGTGGGTGGATAACATCTCATTGGATAAATGGACAAGGGCATTCGAAGAAGGACGTCGATGGGGCCATATGACAATAAACTGTGTTGAATCCATGAACGATGTCTTCAAAGGCATTAGAAACCAACCAATAACCGTGTTGGTGAAAGCAACCTATTTTAAGATGAGATAATTTTTTGCAACCAGGGGCGAAAAATGGAGTTCAATACGGTTGGGGCAATTATTCGGTGAAAGTTGCATGAAAGTGGTGGAGAAGGAAATACATGTCATTGTGGCATGTTCATATGCTCGACAAGACACACTTTGACCGCCATAGACACACTTTTAGGGTAAAGGAAACATATGTTCATATGCTCTCCAAAACACATGTCACATGCCGTTACAATCTTTGGCCGTCAAGATACACTTTTAGTGTAAAGGAAACACATGACCACAATGAAGGGAGACCGAATGGAGACTATCAAGTCCAACTGAATAAAGGTTGGTGCGACTGTAGTTTCAAGTCTTCTGCATGCCTTGCTCCTATGTCATTGTGGCATGTTCATATGCCCGCCAAGATGCTTCCAAGCATTTATCCGATGTTTACAAAGTCGTAAATATTTTCAATGTGTACAACAATGGCTTCCTGGTGGTAACATTTAAAGATTGTGACATAATTTGGCACAACGAAAATATGTGACAGAAGAAAAAGGGTCGCTCCAACAACAAGCGAATTAGAACAGAAATTGATACAACTGATAAAATGGTAAAATTATGTGGTATATGTCGTTAGCTCGAACACAACTAGACAAATTGTCTTAATATTAGAGCAAATTCTACATGATCATTTATTTATTTTCTTTAAATTTTTGTAATCTTGGTATACATATATATATATATATATATATATATATATATATATATATATATATATATATATATATATATATATATATATATATATATATATATATATATATATATATATATATATGATTACAACAAAAATAATATAATCTCTCTAAAACAAACTGTTTTCGCACACAAACAACACACGACATATCATATCAACATAAATACGCATAAGACAACAACACAAACAACATATAAAAAAGACTTAACACCTGAACATGTCTAAGAGATTACAACAATCAAAACAATGTCATCTGTTGCAGACATCCTATCCGTAACATCATTGTCATTTTTAACTAACACCCACATACACTGCATATCATTATTGTCATATGCAATTCAGATGTACGAGACAAGTCTCTCGATCTAATTCTTTCCCCACCATTAATCTCTCCATCTAACCAACTTTTCAAACTCCTTTCAAGATGCTCGAAACTTTGAATATTTCATAAAAGCATTTTCATCGGAATTTTGTTGCCGAATAACAATCATGATAGAGCCAGTGAAGAAAATAAAAGAAGAATTTGAAATAAGGTGTGAAGTGAAGTAAATGGTAGGAGACACCTCTATTTATATTAAAAAAACTCATAATATACACTAATGTCAGATGAATTGACACCAAATTGTGCACTGACGTCAATTGAGTTGACAATACCATATGCAATGGTCAATCCAATTGGCGTCTCCATTAGAAAATTAAGTGATGTCGTCAATTGGTCTGGTAATACCACATCGTTTTAATTTTTTTTATTTAAAAGTAAAATAAATTGAAATTTATTTTAAAACCTAAATTATTTTTAAAAGAAAATTGAAAAAAATTGATTATTTAGATAAACAATTCTATTTTAGTAGTATAGATGTATTTGCATATGAATCTAAATTTCTTCACATAATCTTGTCACAATCTCTTTCCTGCCGCCTAACTTATTCGATAATCTATGCCAAGATTTCAGGAGAGTTGTATTCCCACGAAGCTATCACACAAATTAACCTACCTTTGAAAAAGCAAAAAAAATCCAATTAGTTGATGCACTAACTCAATAAACCCAAGATTTTTGTAGTGACATTTGCATGTAGGTAAGATCATCTACAATTGTTATTCATTTTTGTACTGTCACTCAAATAATAATAATAATAATAATAATAATAATTATTATTATTATTATTATTATTATTATTATTATTATTATTACTATTATTATTATTATTATTATTATTATTATTATTATTATTCATACAAATTATAGAGAGAAAAATCATATAATTTATCAATCATCGTAACAAAATCCGACTCAAGATTGTTTTTAAGAATGATATAAAAATGGGATCAATCATCAAATCAGCAAGGATACTAAATCATTAATTTATTGATCGAATCACTGAGTCATTAGTCGAATCGCGTGATTAAATTGATTAAACAGAAAAATTCGATTGAATAAACCAGTCTTTATAACAAAACTATATGGTAATAAACACACTTTGTTTCTAAAAATATCACTACACCCACAAAATTTCAAATATAATAATTTCACAATTATTCTTTAATTTCAAATTCTAAAGAAAGTTATCTCATACAACAAAATAGAACACCGTATAAATTTAAATAAATTTTGAACAAAATATAATTGCAACAAAATAACAAAATAAATGTAGTGTTTAATAAATTTAATTTCAAAGAAGAAAATTTGTTTTATATAATTTTGAACAAAGTCTACTTATATTATCATTTTATTTTTTTAAAAAAATTAATGAAATACTATCGATTTACTTTAGGAGAAAAAAGTATTTAATCCATCGATTTTTTAAAATCGTCAATTTATCATTTTTTTTTCGATTCGGACTAATTCACACTCTTTCAATAAATAATTTGGTCCAACAGTTAAAAAACCCCTTCAATTTCCGATTCGACCATCGGCGGGCCAATCCAATTTTTAAAAGATTGCTTTTCAACATCAGTATTATTTGACTGATTAAGCGCTAAAAAATCAAAAAGAACATTTGGTGAAATTAAATTTAGAAACTCTCCGATTTTTTCAAGTAATGTGTGGGTAGACATTAGAGAGTGTAAATAGTCATGGTTAACAACGGTGAAGATATAGAAACGTAGTAAGAAAGAGGAACACCCTTTAATTAAAAAAATTAAATAGAATGAGCAAAACTCAAAGAATAAGAGTTATAGTAAAATAGAAATATTAGATATAAGAAAAGACTAAACTATTCTTATTAAAATACAATAAAATTATATAATAATATTTATAATATTATCTAACGACTCTCCTCAAATTTATGATGCATTATTATTGAGAATTGCAAATTTATTTTATCAAAAAGCAAAATTGTTTATTAAAATGTGTCTTTGTGAATAAATAAAAAATCGTCAAGGACAAATAAATGGTAGAATAATTATTCAATGTTAAACATGGTGACAAGTGAAGTGACAATCAATCCCAATGTGTTTGATACGTTCAGGAGAGGCCGAGTTGTGAGCAATTTAAATGACACTCTTGTTATAAGAAAATACGTGAGAGTTGGTTTAGAACAAGAGACACTTGTATCAAAAAGTAACCAACACAACCAAACAATTTCAGTAGTGTTGGATGTCATAACATGATATTCAGTTTCTGTAGAAGAAGAGAAGACAATAACTTATTTCTTACTCTTCCAAGAAATAAGAAAGTCTTCAAGAAAGATTCAAAACCTTGTGGTCTACTTACGATCTATTGGGTCACCAGTCCAATCAACATCTGAATAAACATATAACTCCAATGAGGATGATAAGGAAAATATGAAATTTTAAAATTGGGTTCCTTTGAGATGACGGAGAATAATTGTCCAATGTATTGTAGGAGGAGATACAATAAATTGATGTAAATGGTGAATAACATAAGCAGTATCATATATGGTAATTGTAAGGTATATATGACTACCAACCAAAAATATAATACAAAGTAGAATCTAGTAAGAAATACCTTCACATTCAACTAAAAAGGACTATAAACTAGTATACTATTAGAAAGACGAGTTTGTTCAATAATGTTAGAAATGTACTTAGATTGAGAGAGGGCATAAATTTAAGGAGAGTAGACAACTTCAATACCCATGAAGTAGCGAAGAGGACCCCAAATCCTTTATCTCAAACTGATTTGCTAACATTAATTTTAAATCATTAATTTCATCAAGTCGTCACTTGTAAAAATTATATTAACAACCTATAAAGAGAGTAAAATACGACAATGAAAATTGTTTTAAAAAGAGTCATGATGACTACAACATAATCCAAGTAATAGAATTATAGTAGTAAACTTCTCAAAACAAACTCTTGGAATTTGTTTTAGACCATATAAAAGACATTTTTTAACTAACACACTTTCTTGTGATTATGAGAAACACTTGATAAAGATACCATATAAAATTCATCTTGAAAATCACCATTTAGAAAGAAACACTTGATAAAGGTACCATATAAAATTCATCTTGAAAATCACCATTTAGAAAAACATTTTGAACATCTACTTGACAGATATGACAATGACAAATATATGCAGATGTAATAAGAGTACAAATAGTAGTAATTTTGGCCACTAGAAAAAAAGTTTCTTTGTAGTCCATATTATATTATTAAGAGAGTTCCTTAGCAACAAAATATGCTTTGTAGTGCTTAATTGACCCATTAAAATTAGTTTTGATTTTGTATATCCAATAAGATCTAATAAAAAGTTTTTTTTAGAAAAAAGATATAATAATTCTCAGGTATTTTTCTTTTGAAAAGCATAAAGCTTTTCTATCATAGTTTTTTTTCAAAGAGGATAAAAATATCATCTTCATAGTAAGAGGGTTCAGATACGTTAAAAATAGAGATTAAAAAAGAAGAAAAATTAATAGATTAAGTGGATCATAGAAAAACCAACAAATGAGTATATTTAATGTCAAAAAAGGCATAACGAGGATGTGAATGATGTGTTTGAGACAAATGACCGGCAATCACATGAGATTGTTTGGTAACCGTGGAGACAAGAGGAATGTCAATATCCGAAGTAGCAGTAGTATCATAATTGTAGTTATTAAAATTTGAGTAACTATAAATATCTACATTAAGACAAAAAATATCACTATAAGTGAGTTCAAATTTTTAATGTGATAGTCAGTGCACATAGAGTAAAAAGAAAGGTGTTCAAGAAGAAAAAAACATGATGAGAAACATTAAGTTTATTATAATAACGATATCTCTTTTGAACGTACCTATTCACAAGGAAGATGCATTTGGTAGAATGAAAAAACAACTTACTACAATCTACTTGTGGAAGAATAATAAAGCAAGTAAAATTAAAGATTTTCAAGGAAGTATAATCAGGGATATAGTCATATAATCATTCAAAGGGAGACATACCTGATATGATAGATGATGAAATTCTATTAATAATATGAATAATAGTAAGATTAAATTCACCGCAAAACTAATTATAATTAAAGTAAAAAATTAAAAGAGAAAAAGTCGTCTCAACATTGTGACAATGTTTCCTTTCAACAACTTTATTCTTTTGAAGGATATCAACCTAACATTAATTTCTCTAACTCTAAAAATTCCATAATGATTTGGGTACCAAATATTAAAACTTAAAATTGTGTTATAGATATGTTTTATAGTCTCAAACTCTAAATAATATCTTGACATTGGTTGCTCAAAGCTCATAATTGAAGACAAAACTATCTCTTATTTTTCTCTTAAGAAATGAGACTTCACTTGTAAATTATGATACTATTGATAAGAATCTTAGTTCTACTGTTAAAGCTTTATTAGTTGAAAATTTAAAATATAATTTACTTAGTCACTTACGCGACAAAAGTAACAAAATAACACTCATTTCTTATATATTCAGAGTCATAAAATCTAAAAAAAAACACAAATAATAATAATTAAATACAAGATTAATTATCCAAATAAAAATGTCATTACCCTTATTATTGCATTTGATCACTAAATAAATTAAGACTCATTATATATATATATATACATATATATATATATATATATATATATATATATATATATATATATATATATATATATATATATATATATATATATATATATATATATATATATATATATATATATATATATATATATATATATATATATTATTGAACATTTTATTGTCTATCTTTTTCTTATTATTTTTTCAAACAAAATTATTAACTTTTTTAAGATTTTAAAATAAAAAAATATATATCTCTAATTTATCCATCATCTGTCTTATATTTCTTATATTTGAAGTCACTTATTCAACACATAAAATCAAATTTTAAACTCTTGTCACTTATTCAACACATAAAATTAAATCTTGAACTCTTATTTAAATATTAAATGCCTTAAAATCCTAGATTGTTTTCAATGATTCAGTTAACAAACTCTCATCTTGGGATGAATATATTTATTGGAAAGAGAAATTAACCTTTTTTTTTATTAAAGGGCCAGATTGTGATATTAGGGATGCTATATTAAATTGTTAATTGTTTCCACTCATCTCATCAAGGACTCATTGGTGAAAAATCCTATCGTCTATGCACCAAAGAGAAAAAAAAGAAAACAATGCAGTACAATTTGAAAGCCAAGATAATTATCTCTACCAATTTAGATATGAATGAGCTTTATCATGTATCACATTGTAATACTGTTAAAAGAAATTTAGGATACTCTAAATTATTTATAAGGGTAAATCAAAATAAAAAGAGATATGTTGAACACATTAATTTATGAATATAAATTTTTTAAGGATGAACCATGCTAAAAATATTATGATATACAAAAATATTTTATCCATATAATAAATCATCTTAGAACTCAAGAGAATGTCTTTTAAAATGAAGATCTAATTTACAAGGTCCTTAGATACTTAAATGTTAGATGGCACCCTAAAATCAATGCAATTTTTTAATCTAAAAAATTGTCTATTTTGTTTGGTAAGTGGCAGATTTTTTTTTTAATTTAAAATAATCATCTTTTTCAAGTAAAATTTTAAAATATTTTTTTTAAAAATATTTATCAGAATAATCACTTTTGATGAAGCATGCGTCAGTTGGACGAACGCATTTATTTTCTCATTGAACATAGGCGTCAATGGTATGGTTGCATGCATGCAATGAAGGCAATGCAATTGACGCATGCATGCTACATCATGTGTATGCGCAAATGCATGTGGCGCATGCTCTATATCATTTTTTTAAATTTTTTATATTTTATAGTTATAAATAATTAAATTAAAAAGGTAAATGAAACATAATTATTAATATTATAATATAAAGTTAAAACAATTGACTAGAAAATCAATGACTCGCCCGATTGAAACGTCCCCCTGTTCCACATCCCAGTGCGTTAGTCTTCCTTCGAGGTCTCCCACGATTTCCCTGAGGTGTTTGGGGTCTTTGAGTGCTGACATGATGCAATGGTGGCTGTTGTGAAGGTCTGGTGGAAGGTCAATTGATATTTGACAGATTTGTCATCATTTCTCCCCAATAGATGGGGGTGTTGCCGCCAACGGCGCATCCGTAATTGAGTTCGGTGCCCATGTTGTCGTAGTTGAGTCGGTGTGGTTGGGTTAATTGTAGATGGCATGGTTGCCCGAATTGGGACATTGAATCGTTTTGGAAACGAAGCAATGGTTCATGTGGTGTATTAAAGTCAAACAATGGTTAGGTGTTATGGCGACAAAATGTTTGTGTTCAAAAGTGGGGGGCTACGATGGCATGAGGTTGAATCGAATGAATCATCCGGGCTATAGACAGATGTGGTGGTTGCGTATGGTTGTTGGTGGTTAGGGTTTGGTTCCTGATTTTGAGTTTGGGTGTGTGGCATGAATTGGTTGCGAGGTTGGGTGTTTGGTGGTTGGGTGTATATGGTAGGGTGATGGTGTGAGGTTGGTCGTTGGGTTTGGGTGGGTTGACATTGTTCTTGGTCGGGGATTTGTTGTTAAGCGTTTGATGATGAAGCTCGTTGGCGTGGATCAATCAAATACCTTGGCCCAGACACAAGCTGTGGAGTTGTAACCGACCTAAACCATGCCATATAATGTTGAGTTGGTCTAACACCACGTATGACTGGTTCGTTTAAGATGTGTTGTCATCGATTCCTCCAATGGCTACACATCTCTTTTGCGAAGTCTCTCCAATCGGAATAATCTCATTGGCCATCAAATCTTTGTTGATGTCAATCTCCCAAACACGTCAGAGGTTTTGGAATTTGTTGTTGCATGTCGAACTGCAGTTTTGCACGATCACTCTAGTGCATCTCCACAGTAGTGAACCAGATGATTGGTGTTTTTGCTATCCAAACTACATCATCATCATGGTTAACCTAATGATCAAGACCCAAATACGACATCTAGATAAACTGTATAAGAATTTGACATGATTAGAGGATATGTAATTGGATAATTTTTTTAAATAAAAGGTAGAGTTGTTTAGTAGTAATACATCGTCTGGTCCAATATGGTCTAAAAGACTGCGATAGACAACTACAACGTGTTTGGGATCCCTATTGTAGTTCATCCTCTTAACTAACCACATAGATCGAAAATATATTAGTTACAGTTAGTTGTAGTATAAAGTCTAACAAATAAGAAGATTTAAGATAAGTTTACTTTGTTGCATAGGGGAATGTGAATGGCTTCTCGTTAACCAGGGCGAGTGATGACATTCTTGACCAACCCCATGCTTGTAGCAAATAGACGCAAGAAAAAACGTACAAGTATTTTTTTTTGGCATTTTTGCACAACGAACTATATAGATGGGACAAAACAATTGAACTCCAACTATATGTGCCTACTTTATTTATGTTTCGTAACAACGACAAATACATAATATTTACCGTATTACTAGTACTTTCAGGAAATAAAAAATTACCAAATAGAATCATAATATAACATCGAGCTTTAATTATCTTTTCATACTCAGTAGATTCTTCGTTTAATGTTATATTTGAATAATACTGTTTAAGATATTTTAAATTAATACCTTGACCCCTAGGTTGACCCGAAGTTTGTCCCGTAGTTGTGTCTTCACACAAAGGGGCACCCAACAATTCCTTGGATATAAAGTTATCTTGGTTAACTCTATAATTTAAGGCCTTACCATCAATTGGTAGACCTAACAACATGTAGACGTCCTCAAGTGTAACGGTACACTCACCGAAAGGAAGATGAAATGTGTGGATCTCGGGTCTCCATCTTTCTAACAAAGCAAGACTAAATTTGTAGTCAACTGAGTATGAGACTATGTTGAGTAGATTACCAAAACCGCATCCTCGAAGATATGATTCTATCAAAGGATCTGAAGGAGAAGGGCGGTCCAAAACGCAGCGGAATTTAAAATTTCTCCTTTAGTGATCCTTACGAATGGGCATGATCGGTGATAGAATTGTTACTTCTTGTGGCAATTGTAACCTTTGATGAAGACCTGCGGAGCGATCAGGAACGTTGAACGATGACAACGCCTCTACTCAGTCCATACGAACAGATTTCTTCAATCTCAATGCTAGCTGCTACGAATGAAGGCTTTGAGTGTGAGAGAGAGAGAAACAAAATTGCAACTGCACAAATGCTTCTACACAAGGGTTCTATTTATAGAACCACTTATGTGGGATGCAAGCTAAAAATCCCACTCAAGTGTATGTGGGTCATATCTTATAATATGTCAAAATCACTTAAGCGCGTGGTACCTTACCATATTTCGTATTCTACTTAAGTACACCGTACCTTACGATGTTCTATAATTCACTTAAAGACACCGTACATTACGGTATTCCTTAGTTACTTTATCTCTCATCAATCCGTCCTTTTGTGTGTGACCCTGTAGGTTTTCACGGCATTGACAATTATATTGAATCATATATTTAACATAATAAACAGTGAGCGGTATCTAGCAATACATCACTGCTATCCAAGACACGAAAATGTCATGTGATTTGACAAATCCTTTTGTGATAATACTTATATGTACAATTACCCTTTTTCCCTTATGTCTATATTGAACACAAGGCATAGACCGTGTTATCCTTGTCAAGTTCAATATTGGGCCCATAGACATTTATCCTGTTACACAGGATGGGAAAATTCCATCTAGGTCACTCATGTCCCTTAGCACGCTTCGTGGAGTACCCATCAATTGTCTTCATGGTCATCCAGTTAAGGACAATGTTTGATCAACAATAAGGCACTCGGCTCTACATCTAGGGTCCATAGTGGTTTCAGGTCGAAGGGTAGTATACACCATTATCACCATGAGAATAACTTATGACACTTTGCATATTCTATATAGTATTCTCATAGCGGGTCAATCTAGTATAAATATTACTCTTAATATTCATACCTATGTTTAAGACTTGGTAACTCCTTATCCATGATCCAGGAGATGTGATCATCAGTCTATATACATAATAGTCTTAATGCTTTAATGTTGTCCCACTTCACAATAAAGCTCGACTATGGATACTTTAAGAATAATGTCCTTATCTTTAATGTGATCTCATGATTAAGTCACACTTGATACATTAAACGGACTATCTATTATAGGGACTTTATTAGACAAACATAATAAAGAAAAAACCTTTTATTATTAATAAATAATTCGATACAAGTATCAAAAGTATTGGCCTCTAGGGCTTACACCAACAAGATCGTGTGGTACATATTCATGTATACGACATCGAAATCTCTTTGGGTCCTAATAAAAGATAATTAAGAAATAAGTAATAATAAGTAATAAATAATAGAGACATTTTGTTAGGAAATAAGAATAAGTAATAAACAATATATAATAAGTAATAATATATAAATATAGTAATATTATCGATTGTTCCTCGATGTTCATCACCCATGGTCAATAGAGACATATTGTTGCAGATAGGTTGAGTGTTGCAGATATGTTGAATTATGCAGTATTTATAGATGTGAAAGTAAGTTGAGGGTAAGCTGCATTCACGGGAAATTTTATTTTGCATGTGATGCACATGAATATGCGCAATTGGTAAGGTCACATGGATGGCTTTTTGCATGTTGCATGTGAACACGCGACAACGGTCAACGATGGGGAATCAATGAACTCTATCTTCAAAGGCATCCGAAACCTATCTATAACCGCTTAAGTGTAAGCAACCTATTTTAGGCTATGGGCACTATTTGAGATCAGACGTTCCAAATGGAGTTCAATGTTACAATCTGGGCAGTTGTTCAGTGATGCTTCAAAAAAATTCATTAAAGAGGAAGCTGCCAAAGCTAACACACATGTGGTCACGGTGTTTGGCCGTACTAAAGGTTGATACAATGTTGCTGAGTCAATGGATCACAATAAAGGAATGCCGAGAGGACACTATCGAGTGGAAGTAGATAGAGGTTGGTGTGACTATGGAAAGTTCCAAGCCTTTCGTATGCCTTGCTCCCATGTCATAGCAACATGTTCAAAAGTTCGACGGGATCCTTCCAACTTACTATCTGACGTTTACAAAGTCATAAACCTTTGCAATGTTTATAAAATTAGCTTTTCAGTGGTAGCAAAAGAGGATTACTGGTCTGCGTATCAATGGTACATTCTCTGGCGCAATGAAATAATGCGAAGAAAGAAAAAGGGATGCCTAAACAACATCCATATATTAAAAACAACATTCATTTCATATGATAAGCATAATAAATACAATAATTTAACAACAACACAAGATACTACAACAAATAAAATAACATCACAAACAAATACAACACATAAACAACATAACTATGCGACTACAACCATCAAAACAATTTTGTGAGAAATATACATCATCATGTGAACGTCTCTGTCAGTTTTAATATTGACCCAGAAACGAACTTCTTCATTTTGGTTGAACGCATATTAAGCCATTGAATTCTTTTGATCCTTTCCCATCTGCAATGTCTCCATCTAACCAACGATTTAAGGTCCTATTAAGATGTTCGAACATATCTACATTTCAAAGTCGGATCTTCATCGGAGGTTGTACTACTGAAAAGATAAAATCGATATTTCTCTTGTGAATATAAGGACACAAGTATGAATATGCAAACCTTTTAAAGAAAATTTAAGGAGAGGGTAAGAAGTTGCGTAAAAAGTTATGGGAGGGAGATGTTGTATTTATAATAGATGAGTGGTGGAGCAGTAGCCACATGCATTGGCGCACACATAGAAGCACTATGCATGCGTCATTGCATGTGGCACCTTCACATGACCTACACATGCATGCACCATTGCATGTGGCGTCAATAAATATAATTTCTTAATGGATGTTCTCATACTATTGACGTTATGTTTTATGAAAGGTGATTATTTCGATAAATATTAAAAAAAATAATTAGAATTTTAACTGAAAAAGATGATTATTTAAAAAAAAATCAATAGCACGAACATGGACTTAAGATAAATCACTTCAAAGAAATTGAAGAAGATGAGAAGAAAAAGAAAGGATCTCCCGTAAAAGCTTCATACATTAAAGATAATGACTTTGAATTTTAAAACTTCCTAGATAGAAGTAGCGAAGACATGAGCTTAATGATTTGCAAATTAAAAGAATTCACTAGGCATGGAAAATAATGCAAAACAATTTTCAAACCCTAAAAAATCAAGAAGAATAATTTTTCAATCCAACTTGCTCCCGGTGTGAGAAAACGGTCATATAAAATAAGATTGTCTTTTTAATTAAATAAAATAATAAAATTTCAATAAAATGCCACAAAAATACTCAAAAGGGAGAATAACTTACATTTTATGAGATGACAATAACACTCGTCCAGAAAAATAAAAAATAAAAAAGTCAGCTTGTGTATCATGAAAAATCAGAAAAAAGATGAATAAAACTACTTTGAAACTAATCTTGAATTTCCTTATGATGAATTAACTTCAATCTAAAAAGAATTAAGAACTAAGTGATAATTAAACCAAACATATACAAGTTATTTCCATTTATAAGAAAACTATTTCCATCCTTGAATAAAATTTAAAATTTTAACATAGAATATATATTTTCAAAAAAATAATTTAAATGACATTTTTAGATAGTTTTACTCTGATTTCAAATAAGACTTTTATTAATAGATGAGATTGATCTGTTAAATTATTCGGTCACACGGCGGCGTATAAATTTAAAAGAAGAAAACTATAATCAACTCTATATACAATTCAACAAGCAAAAGATCTATCGTCTTTTTATTTTAAATAAAGCATTTCATAGTTTTTGTTTATTTTGCAAAATAAAATGATTAGTGTACAAGTAAAAACAATAGTTTTAAAAATGAAAATTTCCTTGTAGTCTTGCGAGTTTGAGTCACATGCTGCTTAAATATCAGCTTCATATGTATGGTATTAAATTATTCATCAATACACATCGCACCATTGAATGAATGAACAAGTAGTACCATGAAAAAAACTTGTATGCGGCTAATAAATGTAAAATGTTTTGGCTTTTCGTAAATAGCTTGATGTTATAAAAAGTGTATAAGTTATTATAAAACAATAAAATAAAAAGTGTATAAGTACTATATAGTGGGGTCATACGATTTAGGACTGAGAATATTTTGCATTGCATCCATCAGAATTAATGCAAGTAAGTTATGGTCTTGGTGAGACCGCGTCTAAGTTTTCAATCCTTTAATTCACAATCCTAATTCACCTTTTCCTGAATAAAATGACCAGAAAAAATTTGACAAAGGATAAACTATAGATACCAATCGTTTTCTTTTGGATCTTTTTACACCTTTTGGAGCTACATAATGTGTTTGACAAGGTTTGGCTAAGATTACATGAAATGTAAGTGGAAGATACGTAATAAAGAAATGTAAGTGGAAGATTCCATCAAGATTCAATTATGTGGTTATATATATATATATATATATATATATATATATATATATATATATATATATATATATATATATATATATATATATATATATATATATATATATATATATATAATCTTATTTATTTTTCTGATCATAAGAATGAACCTCAAGGAAAGAAGTGCACAAATCAAATAGACATTCGCTATGAGAGAGGAGTAGACAATTGTGTCTTTCGGTGTATCATTAACTATTCAACTCAATCAGACGACGGTCAACACAACACATTATATCACATGCGGGCAGTTTCAAACGCTTTTGATATATAATGGTAAAACGCGTCATTTAAGATATTCAAAATCATCCTTATTCTCACATTATTCCTTATTCTTATATTGATTTGGGCGTTGGAGTGTTAACCTTGCATGTTAGTCCCTTCTCCACCGTATTGAAAACATACTCCACTAATTCAAGATCTCACCTCACCATTTCACAAAACACTTTGGTTTTCTAGTGGAACAATGACGATGTCTATGGAATTTGATCTCTTATTCTTGTGAATTTCCACACTTAAATTTCTTATGATCCATAGATCAAAATCATCGATCCTCTTTCTTGAAGTTTCAACCTCCTCCTTAAACAAATCTATCATCCGATTTATTGAGTATGGTGAAGTCCAAAGACACTTCCGTGAAATGGCAAGTTGTCGCTACAGTTGCTGAAACTGCCAAAACTCTGCCTCTTTTTCCGCCTCCACCGATGGAAGATGATCTAATTCTGGAAGCATCTCCATTTATCTCTACACAATAAGATTAGGCTCCACCTAGAGTACGAGAATGAGCATTTCAAGCTCTCATGTTCTTCATATATACATAACAAATTCATCAAGATGAACCATCACATCGACCTCCTCCATTATCTGTTATACATGGATAGGAAATTCTCCCAAGCCTTCGGCTGTTGTAGGAAAATTTTGGAATATAAGGAGCTAGTGACCTACTGAATAACATCTATAATCTAGTTCACAAACATAAATCATAATTCTTTTAAGATTGATCATTCAGAATTAAAGGGAGCATGCAACACGCTTCACCAAGGAACAACACAATATAAGAGGCGGTCTCCCGAGGATATCAAGACTATGTACATAAGCCGACCTCCATTGACACAACTGCATCATGGGGAGAAGCCTTGAGGTTACCAACTCATAACCTGATTCGAAGACATAGAACTCGCCCACCCGATTCAGAAAAGAGAAGCGGTAACCATACTCCTTATGAGGCTCACCATCCTAATCTTTAATCAACACATCATTCCCAGAGAAGGGAAATATATGACGAAGACATATGATACATATGATCTGATGTATGTTTTAGCCAAAATTTTCCAAAGGGGGAGTTTGTTGGTTCTATGTGTTGGCATCAATTTTGGTAAAACTTAGTGTTATCACAAGTTGTCACGCGTGTTGTCTTGACATGTGATATCAGCTTCCAGCAGGATGTTTAAATATGGTTGTGCAGGATTTAGCTAAGATGTCAGACCCGATGTTAAGACATGTGTATACAGAACATTCAATTTGAATGTTATGTATCTTAATATTGCGTTTTTCATGCAAATCCGTGTGTGATTATGTGGAGATTGAATGTGCTATTCAAGGAGTAATTTGATTTAAAACCAGAATGATCTATTTTCCAATAAGGGATGATTAGCTGTCGTTGCTTAGAAGATATGCAAGGAAAATAGAATTAGGGTTTTATGCTGCCTAGGCCCATTCAAAAGCTTCTATTTAAAGACCATGTAAAACCTGGTTTAAACACACAAGAAACAAACGAAAGAGTGAGAGAGTTTTAGGGTTTTAGTCTTGTGTGAGCTTGTGAATTGTGAGTCATTCATTCATCTTATTGATGTTTGAATTGGACTGACTTTTGTGTTGTAATTTGTCCACTCTAAGCTTTGAAGCACGAGTGTGTGTTTACTTGGTTGAAGCTTTCAAGCAAGATCAAGTATGTGTCCTTGAAGAGTGTCTTCTTTCTTTGTAATATTTGTTTTATATCATTGCTGTGATTAAGGGGGAGTGAGTAGGGTCTCATATCTAAGAGTTCTTAGATAGAAGTCACACGGATAGAGATTAGGTGAAAAGACTGTAACTTGAAGTTATTTACTGAGAGTTTTTGAACTAATTTTGTTTAGTAGATTTCCTTCCTGGCTTGGTAGCCCCTAGATGTAGGTGAGTTTGCACCGAACTGGGTTAATAATTGCTTGTGTTACTTGTTCAATTGTTTCTTTATCCTGTTTATATGTTAGTTGTTTTTTAGATATTATGTCGTGACATTACTTTCGACATCTCATATCTGATACCAGAATTTCAAGTACGTTTGAGAAGTGATATTTTCCAATAAATGAATGAAATCTTCCTTTTATTCCAACTTTTCCCTTTTCTTTGAATCCAAGGAAGCCTCGGGAATAACCATGAATCTCAAATAAAGAGATTATCCCCACCACAAGTAATACTGGAAATAAACCCAAATAATTACCAAATAATATCCACCTCGAAATTCCACTTAAACCGATTAAATCTATTATCATCGAGCCTTTAACATAAATTTGTTACGATATGCAAATGTCGACGAATGCATGGTCAAATAGAAACAAAGTATGTAAATGAAAAAAACCATAAGTTAGGCGAATTGAATAACAAAAGTAGGGAAAATTTTGGGATATGACATAGGCATCTGCTCAAGTGCCTCAGAAAATGGAATACTGATTTCAACCTTCTTAAACATTTCTACGAACTTCTCAAAATTCTTTTCGTGCTGACCCTTTTTCTCATTTCTGTTAGGATAAGGAAGTTTGATGGTTGGCTTGGGCTCTTTTCGATTTTCTTTCTCTAGCACCCGTTGTATGACTTCTGCTTCCGGAACTTTTGGGTTTTCTTTAATTCCTAGGTCTACTTCCAGAAGATGGTATTCTTCCCCTGATTTATCTTCAGGTCCTTCACTTGACTTACCACTCCCAAGCGGCACAACACTCACATTATTATGTTCTCTAGGATTTGTCACTATTGCACTAGGGAGAGACCCTTGTGCCTGAGTACCTACTATTTGTTGTGCTATCTGACCCATATAAACTTCCAGACTTTTAATACATGATGTAGTGTTCTTTTGATTGTTTCTTGTCTCTTATTGAAATTGGTAGTTTTGAGCGTCCATATTCTCAATAGCTAATTCCCAATATGCCTTCTTAGGAGCTTGTTGATGATGTTGTTGTTGGAACTGACCCTGATAGTTTTGCTAAGGTTGGTACTGTTGTTGATTTTGATATTGAATAGGACCCTATTTTTGAACATTCCCCTGCAGGTGTTTCCAGGAAAGTTTGGATGATTCTTTCAACTCGAATTATAAGTATTAGAGTAGGGGTTGTTCTGCTTCAGAAAATTAACATCTTTAATTTGTTGCACAATTACAACACAATGCATGGCATAATGAGGTCCTCCATAAATTTCACAACTCACCGCTTGAACAGGTTGAGCTTGAGCTACCTATTGAGTACCTATATTCATTGCCTTGAGTCTTTTTAAACTTATGCAACAACCTGGTCTTCTATCTTTATAGTCTGAGTAGCCAGTTTCAAATCAATCTTTCCTTCTGCTTTGCTCATACTCCTATCATACAAATTTAAGTGTTCATTCGCAACAACAACTTCTATAATCTTCATGATACCAGTGGCTGTTGTAAAATTAGATGAGCCACCGACAACTGTATCAATAAGTTTTTTTGTCTTAAACCCGAGGCCATTAACAAACATTTGCATCTTTTCAGTCTGATCCAAGTTGTGAGTAGGACAGGCAACCAATAATCTTTTGAATCTCTTGTATGCATCACATAATGATTCTCCCTCCTCCTGTTTAAAATTCATAATGTCATATATTTTTCTCAGAAAAACAAAAGCAGGAAAATACTCATTAAGAAAATTTGTTTCCATCTCTTCCCAACTAGTGATACTTCCAGCAGGTTGCGAATAAAACCATCCTTCTGCATCTTCAACTAAAGTAAACGGAAACATTCTCAACTTTTTTGCCTTTTCAGAATCTCCCCATATCTTCAAAGTAGTACTCATGGTAAGAAACCTTTTCAACTATTTATTTTCATCTTCATTTATTTTTCCTGTGAAAGGTCTCTTTTCAAGCTGTCAAATAGTTGTTGGGTGTAACTGAAAATTCGCCACATTCAACGATTGGTTCACTATAGTCAGATGACCACCTGAGGCATTTTCTCTACCATAATCCCCAAGAAGTCTTACTTCAGCAACTTCGGCCATAACCTCTTCTTATGCTTCTCTGTCGGAATCTGTATTTGATTTGACCAAGTCGTCTACCTCTTTATCAGCCAACCTTGCTTGCCTAAGCCGAGCGTGCAACGATCTCTCTAGTTCTATTCAAAAAAAAAATCAGCTGAGGGCTTTCCTCACATACAAATATTAGACACATATTAGCAATAACCCAAAATCAATAAAAATAAAATAAAATACAATGATTATAAAAATGGAAATAAAATTTTAGTTGTAGAGCAACAAAACTTTAACTAAAAATAAAACTGTAAACTCTATTATCTTTGGCTGTCCCCGATAATGGTACCAAAAACTTGATCGGTAAATTAACAAGTGTACTAATATTCCAATGTAGTAATAAGGTAAATTTTCCCAAGTATCGATCTCAAGGACTGCTTGACGATACAAAGTTCGTGTTTTATCTTAGTTAAACAAAGGACTTTGGGGGTTTCAGTATTATTGGTTTAAAAAGTAGAAAATAGAATACAAAAGAAAGTAAAGAAGGTAATTAAACATATTAAAAGATATTATGAGTAAACATGCTAGGAAAGGTGTATGATTGGATTCATCAACAACAGTAAATTAACCTTGCAATAAATTAATTCAATAACGTTGATTGTCAGTTCTTAAGGGTGTTAACTCCTAAGACCTCAGTGAGAAGACCTTTAATCATTCAAATTAATCCCTATGTCCATAGTGAATTACTGATGAAATTAAACATTATTATTATCAAGAATATTTCGGTTTCCACAGGGTATCCCTAGGCATATGTAATATCTACTATGAATTGTTCACAATTAAGCATTAACAATGGCGGTCAAACCTAAATATTAATCACAAATCATACTCGATTTTACCGAAAGAGAAAACATTTAACACAAATTGTAAATAAGTCACATATCATAAAATCGAAGTCATTACAAGGTCAAAATCTAAAATTGTATCATAAATCCGAATCAAGGATACCCCATAGCATTGGGGGGGCTTAGCTACTCATAATAAAAAAGGAAAACATCAAAAAGAGTATAGAAATTACAAATTAGCAGAAGAAAAGATATCTTCAATCACAAAAGTTCATGAAAATCTTAATCCATCATGAATCCTTCAGTGATTCATCCTTCAAAATGCGTTCTTTGTACTCCAAAATCATTCAATCCTTGAAAATTTACGTTTTTAAGGCTAGAATAGACAAATTTGGGCTTTTTTTTCAGATATGGGCCACTCATACGCGTATGGCCTCCTCCTATACACGTATGGCTTCTTTTCACACCGACTCATACACGTATGGCCCAATGAAGGGCGTATGGCACAACTAGAGCCATACACGCAAGGCTTCTGATGTGCAAGATGTCTTAACTTGGCTGGTCTCATACGTGTATGGGCCTTCCGATATGCATATGAGCAGAGACTTTTTTTCACCCCCTCTTGCTGGTATGCATATGCTGGGTGTAACACCCTTCTAAAGTACCCCAATAATAATTAAAACAACAAATATAAATCAGAGTAGATATGCAATTTAAGGGTGTCACACTTGACACTTCACACCATTCACCAAAATAGTTTGTCATGCTCATTTATTAATCAAAATAAAACATTGCACAATTCGCAGCGGATAGAGATCTAATCAATCATGCAAACCATGTAACACATTACATGTAAAGTTGTTCAACAACCAAAATGAAAACAAAGTAAAACATCCCGTCCCGATGTTACATCTACCAGAGCATGACCCACTAAGGAACTACACTAGACTCCAAGCACTAGCTTCTACTCAATCACTGCTCGTTACCTGAAACATAGTTGTAAGGGTGAGTTCCTCAATCGATATAATAAGCATTATAAAATATCATGTAATGCTAAGTAATTTAACACATTTCATCACCCAAATTAGATCACACATTCAGCAACGGCAACATCAACTCAAAATCATAATCATACTCAACCCAACACAAAACACATGTATAATATTGGAATACATCCATTCATATTATACGCCATACATACATTATGCAATGAGACTCCATGCATGCGATACCGACTATTCGTGAACACATAGTTCAACCTCACCGATCAAACCCAGATACGGCTACCAAGCTCACTAGTCCCACTCATTTGAGACCTAGTGACTCACTCACTAATTCCTCACCATGGGAATTAGCTACCACCCCAAGGGCTATGTTATGCACGCTAAATCACCTAGCATGCAAACATCAACAACAATCCACAGTAACTCACTCACTAATTCCTCACCACGGGAATTAGCTACCACCATAAAGGCCATACTATGCACGCTAAATCACCTAGCATGCAACCATCAACAACAATCCACAATGGACATATGCTCACACTCTAAGCCATAAACAGTCCATTCACAATTGCATACATAACAAATACATTCACAGTATTATGCATACCATCATACATCATCAGCATATTTATCACAGAATCATATTCATATCATGCCAAATAATAAATCACAGTATTAGCACACTCTACTAATACCCCTACTGCTCAAAACAACGGGAAATGATCCCTACTATATCATACAGCTCAAAACAACGGGAAATGATCCCTACTATATCATACACCAATATAGGCCAATCATCAAATATGTACACAATATTTGAATATCAATTTTCCACTTTCCAAACAGTGTTAACCGGTTAACGCCCTGGGTTAACCGGTTAACGCAACACAGAACACGCTTTCTGGCAATTTTTAACAGTGTTAACCGGTTAACGCCCTAGGTTAACCGGTTAACGCAAGACAGACAGCAATTTCTCATAATTCATAACAGTGTTAACCGGTTAACACCCCGGGTTAACCGGTTAACGCAGGACAGAAAGCTGTTCCTGCGCTAACACGAAAACAGAATGCAGATTTCCCGCATTTCTCGCCGTCGGAGGACTTCCGGACCTCCGATTTCAATTCCGTAAAAAGCTACACGTCCAGAAATTTACAACTCATCCAATTATAGGTTCATTCACAGTTTTTAACGTAATTTGGTCATCACAATATGCAACATTCATCATCCAAATTAGGGTCAATTCAATGGCTTATTACTACCCATTACATGTTAACCCATAATACCCATTAAACGACGATAAACCCCCCTTACCTGATTTAATCCGACAATTGATTCTTTGACCTTCAACAATCGAGAATTCTCCTCCTGAGCCCTAGCCTCTTCTTCTCCCTTTTTCAGTTTCTTCTCTTTCTCTCAATGTTACGTGTTCTCTGCTTTCACGTGAAAACCCTTTTTACCAAATGGGACCTTTATATATATTCCAACTTTATTATTCCAATAATAATAATCCAATAATATTCCAATTATTTAATTAAATTAATAAATATACTATTAACTTAAATTAAATAATTATCATATTTTATCGGGGTGTTACAACTCTCCCCCACTAAAAGAGTTTTCGTCCTCGAAAACATACCTCAAGCGAATAACTCAGGATAAGACTCCTTCATCTGACTCTCAAGTTCCCAAGTCACATTGCCACCTGCTGGTCCTCCCCAAGCTACCTTTACCAAAGCAATCTCTTTACCCTGCAACTGCTTCAACTCTCGATCCTCGATCCTCATAGGTGATGTTTCAACAGTCAGGTTATCTCTCACCTGTACATCATCTACTTGGACCACATGCGACGGATCAGGAATGTACCTCCTCAACTGAGACACGTGAAAAACCTCATGCAAATTCGCAAGTGACGGCGGTAAAGCGACACGATAGGCTACCTCCCCTATCCTCTCCAAAATCTGATAAGGACCAATAAATCGAGGTGTCAACTTCTTCGACTTCAAAGCTCGACCAACCCCAGTTATCGGAGTAACACGAAGAAACACATGATCTCCCTCTTGGAACTCAAGTGACTTCCTCCTCTTGTCGTGATAACTCTTCTGACGACTCTGAGCAATCCTCATCTTCTCCTGAATCATCTTAATCTTCTCCGTAGTTTGTTTAACAATCTCCGGTCCAACCACATCACTCTCACCGGACTCATACCAACACAAAGGTGTCCGACATCTCCTACCATACAAAGCTTCAAACGGTGCCATACCAATGCTCGAATGAAAACTATTGTTGTAGGTAAACTCAATCAAAGGTAAATAACAATCCCAAGCACCTCCCTTCTCCAAAACACAAGCCCTCAAAAGATCCTCCAGTGACTGAATCGTCCTCTCAGTCTGACCATCAGTCTGCGGATGATATGCAGAACTCAATCTCAGCTTAGTTCCCAAAGCCCTCTGCAAACCTTCCCAGAACTTCGATGTAAATCTAGGATCTCTGTCTGAAACAATACTCGACGGAATACCATGCAAACTTACAATTTTCTCAATATACAACTCAGCTAATCTCTCTAACGGATAATCCAATCTGATCGGAATGAAATGAGCCGATTTTGTCAATCTGTCAACAATCACCCAAATAGCTTCAAAATTCTTAATTGTCCTCGGTAAACCAGAAACAAAATCCATACTGATACTATCCCACTTCCACTCTGGAATAGCCAACGGTTGCATTAGACCAGACGGCTTCTGATGCTCAATCTTTGACTTCTGACAAGTCAAACAAGAATAAACAAAACTCGCAATTTCTCTTTTCATTCCCGGCCACCAAAATAACTTTTTCAAATCATGATACATCTTCGTAGCCCCAGGATGAATACTCAGGCCACTACGATGTCCTTCCTCAAGAATACTCTTCTTAAGTTCGGTAACATCCGGAATACACACCCGATTACCAAATTTCAAAACACCATTCTCATCAACTCTGAATTCACCACCTTGACCTTGATTCACTAGAGTCAACTTATCAACCAAAAGCATATCGGATTTCTGACCCTCTCTAATCTCATCCAGAATACCACTCGTTAACTTCAACATTCCCAATTTAACACTATTGTGAGTACTCTCACACACCAAACTCAAGTCTCTAAACTGCTCAATTAAATCCAATTCCTTAACCATTAACATAGACATATGCAATGATTTCCGACTCAATGCATCAGCCACTACGTTTGCTTTACCCGGATGGTAATTCAAACCAAAGTCATAATCCTTCAGAAACTCTAACCATCTCCTCTGTCTCATATTCAGCTCTTTCTGATCAAACAAATACTTTAAACTTTTATGGTCACTGAAAACCTCAAATCTTGACCCGTACAAGTAATGCCTCCATAACTTCAGAACAAATACCACAGCTGCCAACTCTAAATCGTGTGTCGGATAGTTCCTCTCATGAACCTTCAGTTGTCTCGAAGCATAAGCTACAACCTGCTTATTCTGCATCAAAACACCACCCAAACCCAACAATGAAGCATCACAGTAAACCTCAAATGGTTCCGATGGACTTGGTAATATCAGAATAGGAGCAGTAGTTAACCTTCTCTTTAACTCTTGGAAACCTTCTTCACATTTTGAGTCCAAAACAAATGCTTGGCCCTTTCTAGTCAACATCGTTAACGGTAACGCCAACTTAGAAAATCCCTCAATGAATTTCCTATAATAACCTGTAAGTCCAAGAAAACTCCTTATCTCAGAAACTGACTTCGGAGCTTCCCACTTAGATACCGCTTCTATCTTAGAAGGATCAACAGCAATACCACCTCTTGAAACCACATGACCAAGAAAACTAACCTCTTCTAACCAAAATTCACACTTAGACAGTTTAGCAAATAACTTCTTTTCTCGTAGAACTCCTAAAACCACTCTCAAATGTTCAGCATGCTCTTCTTCAGATTTCGAATACACCAAAATATCGTCAATAAACACCACAACAAACTTGTCTAGGTACGGATGGAAAATCCTATTCATATACTCCATAAATACCCCAGGCGCATTAGTCACACCAAAAGGCATTACAGAATACTCATAATGTCCATACCTTGTTCTGAAAGCAGTCTTCTGAATATCCTCAGTTTTCACACGTATCTGCTGATACCCTGATCTCAAATCTATTTTGCTGAACACACTCGCACCAACCAACTGATCCATCAAATCATCAATCCTCGACAAAGGATATCGATTCTTGATCGTCACTTTATTCAGTTGCCTGTAGTCCACACACAACCTCATAGTACCTTCTTTCTTCTTAACCAATAACACTGGTGCACCCCACGGTGACACACTCGGACGAATAAATTTCTTATCCAACAGATCTTCCAACTGACTTTTCAATTCAGTTAACTCAACAGCAGACATACGGTACGGAGCCATCGACATCGGCCTAGTACCAGGTACCAAATCAATCGAGAACTCAACTTCACGCTCTGGCGGTAATTCATGCACTTCTTCAGGAAACACATCAGGAAAATCACACACCACGGCTAGATCGCAAATCGCCAGTTTATCTTTAGCCTCCAAAGTTGCTAACAACATAAACAACTCTGCCCCATCTGCTACTGCCTCATTCACCTGCCTTGCCGATAGAAACAAACTCTTTCCTTCCTCAATCTCGGGAAAGATTACAGTCTTATCAAAACAGTTGATATAAACTCGGTTAAACACCAACCAGTTCATACCCAGGATAACATCAATCTGCACTAGTGGAAGACACACGAGGTCCATTCCAAAGTCTCTACCAAAAATACTCAAAGGGCAATTTAAACAAACTGAAGTAGTAGTCACTGAACCCTTCGCAGGAGTATCAATCACCATACTCCCATGCATCTCAGATATCTCTAATTTAAGTTTCACAGCACAATCCAAGGATATAAAGGAATGAGTCGCGCCTGTGTCAATAATAGCTACAAGAGGAAAGCCATTAATATAACACGTACCTCGGATCAAACGATCATCTGCAGAAGTCTCAGAACCCGATAAAGCAAAGACCTTGCCTCCCGACTGGTTCTCTTTCTTCGGCTTAGGACACTGTGGGCTGATATGACCCACCTCTCCACAGTTGAAACAAGTCATAGTCTTCAACCGGCACTCTGCAGCCAAGTGACCACCTTTGCCACACTTAAAACACTTCTTCTCAGTACTGGTACACTCATGGATACGATGTCCAGCCTGACCACATCTATAACACTTAGCAGGGGCACTGGAGTCTCCCCCACTAGGTCTCCTCATCCCACTCTGTCTCTGGAAACCTTTGCCAGCGGCATACGGCTTCCCACGATCATTCTGATTCTTGCCTTTCCTATCAACCCTCTGCTGATAGCTCTCCGCTCTGGCCTTGGTATCCTGTTCAAAAATCCTGCAGCAGTCAACCAAGTCAGAAAACACTCTAATCCGCTGATACCCAATAGCCTGCTTGATCTCGGGACGTAACCCGTTCTCAAACTTCACACATTTTGAAAATTCCCCAGTAGCCTCATCATAGGGAGTGTAATACTTCGACAGTTCTGTGAACTTAGCAGCATACTCAGTAACAGACCGGTTGCCCTGCTTCAATTCTAAGAACTCTATCTCTTTCTTTCCTCTGACATCCTCTGGAAAGTACTTCCTCAGGAATCTCTCTCTGAACACCGCCCAAGTGATCTCAGCACTCCCAGCAGCTTCCAACTCAGTGCGGTTAGCAACCCACCAATCATCTGCTTCCTCTGATAGCATATGCGTACCGAACCTGACCTTCTGGTTATCGGCACACTCAGTCACTCGGAAGATCCTCTCGATCTCCTTCAACCACTTCTGAGCACCATCTGGATCGTATGCTCCCTTAAACATTGGAGGATTGTTCTTCTGGAACTCACTCAGTTGACGAGCAGCTCCCCGTCCCACAACATTCGGATTTCCTCCAAGTACTCCAGCTAGCATACCCAGAGCCTCAGCAATCGCAACATCATCTCTACCTCTTCCAGCCATCTCTATTCTGAAAACCCAACAAGCTAAAACAATAAGTACTGATAGGGTTACACCACACCTATCACGTACAGGGAAACAGAATAATTACGACTCGACTCGACCGACTATGCTCTGATTCCACTAATGTAACACCCTTTTAAAATACCCCAATAATAATTAAAACAACAAATATAAATCAGAGTAGATATGCAATTTAAGGGTGTCACACTTGACACTTCACACCATTCACCAAAATAGTTTGTCATGCTCATTTATTAATCAAAATAAAACATTGCACAATTCGCAGCGGATAGAGATCTAATCAATCATGCAAACCATGTAACACATTACATGTAAAGTTGTTCAACAACCAAAATGAAAACAAAGTAAAACATCCCGTCCCGATGTTACATCTACCAGAGCATGACCCACTAAGGAACTACACTAGACTCCAAGCACTAGCTTCTACTCAATCACTGCTCGTTACCTGAAACATAGTTGTAAGGGTGAGTTCCTCAATCGATATAATAAGCATTATAAAATATCATGTAATGCTAAGTAATTTAACACATTTCATCACCCAAATCAGATCACACATTCAGCAACGGCAACATCAACTCAAAATCATAATCATACTCAACCCAACACAAAACACACGTATAATATTGGAATACATCCATTCATATTATACGCCATACATACATTATGCAATGAGACTCCATGCATGCGGTACCGACTATTCGTGAACACATAGTTCAACCTCACCGATCAAACCCAGATACGGCTACCAAGCTCACTAGTCCCACTCATTTGAGACCTAGTGACTCACTCACTAATTCCTCACCATGGGAATTAGCTACCACCCCAAGGGCTATGCTATGCACGCTAAATCACCTAGCATGCAAACATCAACAACAATCCACAGTAACTCACTCACTAATTCCTCACCACGGGAATTAGCTACCACCATAAAGGCCATACTATGCACGCTAAATCACCTAGCATGCAACCATCAACAACAATCCACAATGGACATATGCTCACACTCTAAGCCATAAACAGTCCATTCACAATTGCATACATAACAAAATGCAATATTTATTATTCATTGGGCATTAATGTTTTGAAAAGAACGTGCTATGTATATTCCCCATACACATAATGGGTATCTAAAGCCAAACCTATTCAGTTTCCATTGATATTAATGATTTGGAGGGAAAAAAATTCCCACTGGTTATAAAGGAGGGAACTACTATGAGTATCTTACTCATATTTCAAAGAAAACCATGAGTATGAACTCTAATCACACTTATGAAAGTAAGATTGAAAAATCTCATGAAAGAAAAGTGAAACAAAATTCTGATTTGAATAGGTTCCCCAACACTGAGGATCCATACGAAGGTAGCGATATTGTTGAAGAATCGGATATCGAGAGTGAGGAAGAAGGAAGACAACCAGTGATTAGAAAGAAGCTTAAAACATGGCACCAAAAAGAAGCAGAAAAAACAGAAGAAAATAATAGTGTTAAGCAGGAAGAAAAAGAAGCAGAAGAAAATAGCAATGTTAAACAGGAAGAAGAAGATGGCTTCGACCATGTACGTGAAGCTTTGAGGAATGAGGCTATGAATGTGCTCAAAATATATTTCTATGGAATCTAATGTAATGTAAATGTCATGAATTATGATTATGGTTTTAAGAAATGGTTTGTTACCGCAAAAATGATCGCGATAAAACGGTTTCGAAAGTTGCCGACGCGGTTTGTTATGATTAATGAGTAACTTTTGTTCTATTGTTTTACTACTGTGTTGTTTTCTTTTAATATAAATTGAATTTTTAGAATAGAATATAATTATGAAAATGAACTGCAAGTGCCATGGAGTGTTGTTTTGCACTATGAACCAAAATATAGTCTGTCGAAACATTTGCAGTTTGTGCCATGGAGTGTTGTTTTGACGATGCAGTTTGTGATAATTAACGAGTAGTACCTTATTTCTATTGTTTTTCATATGTTACTGCTATTGTTGTTTTTTTTTAATAAAAATAGATTTTTTTAGAATAGAACATAGTAATGATAAGAATGAAGTATATAGTTGGAAATTCTTAAAAAGCATGCAGTATATATAACGTTCCAAAAAATAACACTACTAAATATTCTTATAATATTGCAGTATCATTAAATATTCTTATACTATTGCATTCCATGTAAAAGAAAAAATTAAGAATCATAATTTTGAAGATATTCAGTGACTTCTTGTACCAGTGAAGAATCACAACTCATTTGAACCGGTATGCCACCTTGTTTATATAGCATGTCTTTCTTCATATGGGGAATTTTATACTTGTTAGATCCATTTATCTTCATTATTTCAATCATGCATGATTGAAGAGTGCTAAAAATTTTGTTGGATTGCACAGTAGAAAACTCATCAAATGCTTTTTGAACTGCACCAACAAGCTCATCAATTGACTTTACCGGTTCCTTTTGCTGTAAAGATTGAATGGCATTGAAAAAGCCTAAGTCTAAGACATTCAAATCTGGTGAATTAGGGGGTTGACATGTCAATTGAATATCAAACTCACTTTCACTTGCCGCACGACAAAAATCCGGATCATCTTTACTAATATGTGACCTTGCATTATCTTGCTGAATAAAGATTTTCTTCCCTACATCTTCTCTTGGCCACATGTTCTCAATGGCAGGTAGAACTTTATTGATCAAGTATGCTTTGTTCACCTCTCTTGTAACAGAAGCTATAGGCTTTGTTTCTATTGTCCCCGCAACTCTGTTGACACTACTCCTTCTTGCGGGTTGTTCATACACAAAAGGAAATATACCAATTTTTCCAGAGTATGTCTCATTTTCTTCATTGTCAAACCTTGGTCTAGTTACTGCACATAAGAACATAACTTTACTTATAAAATTTTTGCTTTTACAGGTTCTATGTGGCTCTTCTTCATCCACATGCAAGTAATTAGTAACTTTATTCCTGGTAATATAAAACCACTTCTCATCGATGAACACAATATTATGCATAGAAATAAACTTCGGATCATGAGGTAAGCTATTTTTGTCAATCATCGACAAACAAAACCTTAAACAAGCAATCATGTTATCCTCTTTTAAATAAGGCTTAAGTGTGTTTGTATGCCGTCGTATCACTCCGACCTTATGCAACCTTACCAATGATGTCTTAGGAATATTTAGAGCACAAGCGAGAGATCGATAGGTTGACCGTTTTGATAATGGAACTTGACGCATTAACTCCAAATCTAATTGAACTCGTTTCCTTCCACAATTTTGTGTTCTATTATGACAAACATTACCTGTGTCCTTTAATTGTTTCCATATGCGATAAATAACACTTCTATGAACATTGTATGATGCCGCTACCCGTTCTACTACTCCAGTTCCAATTAGATTTCCATTAACATCACTAGAGCAAAGCAATATTTGACATATAGCCTTTCTATCTTCGTTATTCAGGAAACCCCGTTTTTTAGAACTTTCACTTATCACCGACTCTGCAATAAATCATCAAAACGTATAATCAAAACACACAGTGGACTTTCATATATGTGTTGCTCAATCAAATTAATAAAAAACTAAAAGAAAAATGGTAGTGTATAAATATATTAATGGATATCATCATGTATATTACCATGCATATAACTATATATGTTAGCCAAGTATATTAACGTGTCACACAGTAATCAATATATAAAGAGATTGCTCACCATTTTCATCTGCCATGGACTTAATTCTAGTAGATGAAAACTAAATTTCTAGTATGATTGAAATGAAACACCAACTCTCTTTATATAAAAAAGACAAATATACTACCAAAATTGGTGGGAAGATTATTTTGGTTTTTAAAATTTGGTGGGAAGATGTATAAAAAAAATAGAGGGAAATTTAATTTGCATCTAATTTTTCACGATGAGAATGTGGAAAGCCAATTTTTTTGTTGTAATTATTTTGGGATAGAATAAATGCTGACCAATTTTTATTATATCAACATTTGGCTTAATTATAACATTAATACTACTAAATGTTTAACTTAGGGGTATTTTTGGAAGTACAAGTTTATTTTTCAGAAAAATTAATTAAAAAAAATATTCCTTGGTTTGTGTGATTTCTTATGTTTGTTTCTTACAAATAGAAACGGAGGTAGTATCATGTAATGCTAAGTAATTTAACACATTTCATCACCCAAATCAGATCACACATTCAGCAACGGCAACATCAACTCAAAATCATAATCATACTCAACCCAACACAAAACACACGTATAATATTGGAATACATCCATTCATATTATACGCCATACATACATTATGCAATGAGACTCCATGCATGCGGTACCGACTATTCGTGAACACATAGTTCAACCTCACCGATCAAACCCAGATACGACTACCAAGCTCACTAGTCCCACTCATTTGAGACCTAGTGACTCACTCACTAATTCCTCACCATGGGAATTAGCTACCACCCCAAGGGCTATGCTATGCACGCTAAATCACCTAGCATGCAAACATCAACAACAATCCACAGTAACTCACTCACTAATTCCTCACCACGGGAATTAGCTACCACCATAAAGGCCATACTATGCACGCTAAATCACCTAGCATTCAACCATCAACAACAATCCACAATGGACATATGCTCACACTCTAAGCCATAAACAGTCCATTCACAATTGCATACATAACAGATACATTCACAGTATTATGCATACCATCATACATCATCAGCATATTTATCACAGAATCATATTCATATCATGCCAAATAATAAATCACAGTATTAGCACACTCTACTAATACCCCTACTGCTCAAAACAACGGGAAATGATCCCTACTATATCATACAGCTCAAAACAACGGGAAATGATCCCTACTATATCATACACCAATATAGGCCAATCATCAAATATGTACACAATATTTGAATATCAATTTTCCACTTTCCAAACAGTGTTAACCGGTTAACGCAACACAGAACACGCTTTTTGGCAATTTTTAACAGTGTTAACCGGTTAACGCCCTGGGTTAACCGGTTAACGCAAGACAGACAGCAATTTCTCATAATTCATAACAGTGTTAACCGGTTAACGCAGAACAGAAAGCTGTTCCTGCGCTAACACGAAAATAGAATGCAGATTTTCCGCATTTCTCGCCGTCGGAGGACTTCCGGACCTCCGATTTCAATTCCGTAAAAAGCTACACGTCCAGAAATTTACAACTCATCCAATTATAGGTTCATTCACAGTTTTTAACGTAATTTGGTCATCACAATATGCAACATTCATCATCCAAATTAGGGTCAATTCAATGGCTTATTACTACCCATTACATGTTAACCCATAATACCCATTAAACGACGATAAACCCCCCTTACCTGAGTTAATCCGACAATTGATTCTTTGACCTTCAACAATCGAGAATTCTCCTCCTGAGCCCTAGCCTCTTCTTCTCCCTTTTTCAGTTTCTTCTCTTTCTCTCAATGTTACGTGTTCTCTGCTTTCACGTGAAAACCCTTTTTACCAAATGGGACCTTTATATATATTCCAACTTTATTATTCCAATAATAATAATCCAATAATATTCCAATTATTTAATTAAATTAATAAATATACTATTAACTTAAATTAAATAATTATCATATTTTATCGGGGTGTTACACTGGGGGGTAGAACTGAGTGGCCGTACACATATGAGAGGCCTCATACGCGTATGGGTAGGAAACATATTTTTCTCCCTTTCTTCTCCTGCTCATGCGTTCCTCGTTCGGGTTTTCTCTGATCCAGCTTCTCTGGATCTTTTGACCCTGTAAACATATCAAACACTACCTCAAGTGTAGAAAACAGCTCAGAATCATCGAAACACTAGCAAATCAAATTTTTGTAACACTTTACAGAAATCTTTTAAACTACTGCCCAAACTCCTAGTAATTCACCCATTTTTGGCATTCAAATAATATCAAAACTAACATAATGGGTGTTTGCTTAGTGTCGACACATACTAAACTAAAATTCAAAATTTCTAAAAATTGATTTAATGAGTCGACCTATCAGAAGACAAGAGTCTACACATGAGGTGCAAAAAGTGAAAAATATGAAACATAAAGTTTTGGGTAGACCTTGAAAGACTAGAATTAAAACATGCATGAAGGGTTTTTGAGAGACACGTGTGTAGAGGTAAAAAATTGAGATTAAGCTAATGATTAACTTAACTCATAAAGCAAGAGTCACCACCGTGCTTTTATTGTTTCCAAAGGAAAATGGAAAAAGTACAAACAAAACCCAAAGAAGTTTTAAAATAAAACTAATAAAAACAGAACATGGGTCCGAGGGTTAGTGATGCAAAGGGAAGGTATTAGAACCCTAAACATCCATGGTACTCCACGGGAACCTCTTTGAAAATGTGCCCATTTTGGATTAAAAGTGGTGTTATTTGCAAAAGATTGGAGAGATGGGAAAAGAAGTGTATTTTTTATGATTTTTTGTGTTTGCCAAGACTTTTGAAGTCTCATGCCTACGTACCAACAAACTGAAATGGAGGATCAAAACCTCATAGTTCATGATACAAATAACGCAGAGAGTATGTCTTGATTCCATTTTATTGGAAAATACATTTTGTCATTTTAAGGAGAGTACTCAACTAGTCCCCATATGTAGGAGAACTTTGCATCATCATGAGAAGGGCTCCAACTTGGATAAGGATCAACAAGTATGCCACTAGCTCTATTAGATGGAAAATAATTATCATCAAAACTATGGAGATATGCGAACTATATCTCAACTATGGAAATGACCTATGTCTAATGCCTTCGAAAAAAGTTTAAAAGGAAAAGTGTACAGAGGGCACAAAAATGATTTAGATGAGTTATGCATTTTTTTGTCTTTTTGAAATTGGTCTGAGTATTCTTAAGATGGATTAGCATTTATTAAGAAAAAGATTTTGAAAATCACTGACAAAAGTAAAGGTTTATTGAGAAAGTGGTTCATGTCAAAAAGATTTTTGAAAAGATGGAGAAGATTTGAAAATTAAAGAAGGACGAGGAGAAGAAGAGACTATCCTAAAGCATAAAGTAAAAGTTAGGGAAGAAAGATCTAACTAAGAGATAGAAAGATTTATAACACAAGTCAAACAAGAATTCCCTCATTTGGATTAAGCCCCAAGCAAGAAAAATAAGCAAATAATAATCCATGTATCAGATGAAACAAAAGTAGTTCAACCATGTCTTCAAAAGAAAGTCCAAAGTCAAAGGTTCAAAATGAACTCTAGGGTCTAGAATTACAAGTCCTAAAAAGAGGGTCAAGATCCTAATTCTAAGTCCATAGCTCCATAATGATTCCAAGGATAGTAACCACAAGTCTATAAATTAGGAGAAACAAGTTCTTTTTAGGTTTTTTTCCTTATTAGAGTTTTCTTTACAATGATGTATAAGAAAGGTCCAAATTTACAAAAAACAAAATGACATAATCACAAACAATATGATATGAAATGATAAATATGAAGTATAAAGTAAATAACATAAAAAATAAAGGCATAAAGTAAATGACAGAAAAAATAAAGGCATAAAGTAAATAACATTGAAATAGAAGTTAATACAAGTGAAGCATTAGCAAAGGATGTTAGTAAAGATGAAAGGATGTTTTGGTCACTTTTTGGAGAACACTCAACTATTCACTCACAAGCATGAAAATATAGACCTATACATCATTTGTGAGAAGGGCTCCAACTTGGATAAAATTAACAAGTATGCCACTAGCTCTCACAAATGGAAAAGGAGGAACATTTTCATACAATACCATGAAGAATAGGAGACTTATAATCTCACTTATAAAAATGTCTTTTGCTTTTGGGATAAATTAGCGATATGTTAAGAAATCGTAATTGGACTTATGTAGAAGTCACAACTATCTGAGGCCGGTTAATAATAATGTTTGTGTTAATACATGCTAGAGAAATGATATGTAAATCATTCTTCTAAAGCCATTCCACACAAAAAAAGAAAGAAGGGGGATGATCAAGCATAAAGCCTAGGAGGATGGTCCATTACTTCAACCTATACTTCATCACACTTAGGATAAACTTATGCATAAATCCAAAGTACCTTAAATGATCCATGCTCACTTGGAAGGTAGATTTGAAATGATTAAAGCTCATCAAGTACCAATCCGCGCATCATGAATAAGATGGACACAAACTAACCAATTGATCAAAGGGAAAAGAAAGAGATGAAGAAGAGAGACACAAGAGAAGTCACACCCAAATTGGATCAAAAGTTTGATAAAGTCATCATCAAAATCAATCATCCATTTTGGTGGATTAGGGTTTTCACTCCATCAACACCCAAGATCCATTGAGTTCAATGAGATTTAAAGTCCAAACCATCATGATCCAAGGCCAATAGAAGTTCACGAGGTCACACAAATAAAAATACAATTAAATAAAATAAAAAATGCATCAAAGGTAATTTTTAAATGAATTTTAAAATAGAAATAAAGTGAAAAATCCATAAAGTCCTTCGAAACACCAAATAAATGGCCAAGAAAATCATGGAAGATTGTAAAAATAATAAGAAACATATAATAAAATTTTCAGAATTAAAAAATGCAGAAAAGTATTTTTTTAATCAATTAAAACAAAGGAGAAAAGAGAAAATTCATGAAAAATAAAAAATCAATGAAATAAAATATGAAAAATAAAAATAAGATGAAGAAAAATAAAAGGGAATTTTAGAAATTATTTTGGGACTTTTTGGGTAAAAGATGAATTACTATGAATTTTTAAAGAAAAAGAAATTAAAAATAATAAAAGAAAAATAATAAAAATAAGAAAAAACAAGGAGCTTTGGAGCACGCCTCATTAATTGACGTGGAAATTCCAATACTCTAAATGTTGGAGAACACGGTGGAACGCCCTACAAGCCAAACACATGATCCAGTTTAAATCCGACCAATCAAAACATTTCAGTTTGCCAACGTGTCTGATCAAACTCGGACAACCTAAGAAAGCTTCGGTCATCTTCTCCGATGAGCTCTCACCATAGTTTCATCGTTTGGTAAATTTAAGACATAGGACCACCACTATTGTGATCCTCTTCTCATCCCGAATTCAACCTTGTGCTCCAAATTCATTTATGTGAACTGAGCAAAGGGAATTTCAGAGAAGTTTCAGAAACAAACAAGTCACAAAAAATTAAATAAAATGATGAACAAAATCAATCAACACCAATTATGTTAGGGGAAAGCATCAGAGAGTGAATGACTACATTATGGTAACTTGTTTGAGTTTAAATGATGCCCATAACTACCCTGTCCAAATTGTGATCAGAAGTTGAGAAATCTTGATATGGTTAGAGAACTTAAAAAGGTCTCAGAGCTTGTGAATTGTTGAAAACGTTTCAGAGGATGCTGAAGGTGCTAATGGAATCAAGAAATTGGATTGAAACAAGCTGAAACTCATAACACAATAATTGAATTTTCTAGAAAAATTTCAAGTTGCAGCAGGGATTTCTTAGCTCTCAAAAGCTTGGAAATGAATGCAATAGCTTCCTCTATTTATAGGAAATGTGATTGGATCCAAATACGTGTGAAATGATGCAGAATTCGTGCAAAATGAATTTGATCAGAATGTGTGAAAAGTGTGACTTGACACTCATAAAAACTCAGCCAAATGATGCGTTTTAAGGGTCAATTAACTTATGGAGACTTGGTTAAACATGTTTAGGTCCAAAACACATGATAATTTGGCTTGTAATTAATATTAGTCATCTTCAAAACTCGGGCAATGGTGATTTCTTTAGTTACAAGTCACCATGTTCAACCCAATGGGGTACCCTACTCAGGAGGCTTTTTGATCCCATTCTTTTTGCAATGTGTTAACACCATACCCAAGATTACAATGTGCCAAGAAATAATTCATTTGGATGCTTGAGCACAAAGTTATGTCATGTTGAAGTTGGCGTGAAAAACTGATCATATAACTTAGAAATATTTGAATGCTTCATGGCTGAAAATGACCTGTAATATTTCAATGAATTCCATGGCCTTCCAAGCATATTATGACCTTGGTCCTTAAAGAAATCTTCTAAAGGGTATCACAAAAGAAATTGTGCAAAATGAATCAGCCTCATATGTTGAAAATTGAAGAAGTTATGATCTTTGGAAGTTGGGGAAAAGTCACTTGAAAATAGGTCAAATTTCACTAAGTCCACAAATGACCTATAATGTCTCCAAACTTTTGATGATCGTCCAAGCATAATTGGATCTTGTCATGTAATGAGAAGTTATAGAGGATGTTAATAAGAGTCATATGCAAAAAGAAGCATTCAAAAATGTTGAGAATTGAAGGAGTTGTGATCCTTGGAACTTTGACTTCAAAATGTTGACTTTTAGGTCAAACCACTTGGAACAAGCTTGTTAACTTGGACCTTTCTTGCATTTCAAAGAACATGGGTGATCATATGAACTTAAAATAAGGTGTCCTTGATTTCATCTTGATCGAATTACTCAAAGCATGACGTTGCTTGTTGAAAAAGGCATGGAAATAAACACATGAATCTTTGACTTTCTTTGAGAAATAAGCTATAAAACTTTGAGATGCCTTTGGTTAAAAAGCCCTTACCTTGCACAATAAACTTAAGGGAAACAAGAAACTTTTTTATATTTTGATTAGTGGTTAGATAAGCAATTAATCATATAAACACTAAGGTAAAACAAAACAACAAAGGGGTGTTTGGCGATCCTTGCAAGAAGCAAAACCAAAGAAGGAAAAAGGGAAAAACCAAGATGTGACCTTATTTTTATGCAATGATGAAAATTATATATGGGATATTAGGGTTAAAAATTAGGGTATGGCAGATGCCCCTATTTAAGTTTCTTCAATTTGGAGATACGGAGGTTGAAATCTTTGTCTCGACCAGATTGAAGAGACTAAAATATCAAAGACCCAATTTTTGGCCCTAAGATACCGCAAAATGCTTATGATATAATATGAATGTAAACCAGGATCAAAGCAAGACCTCATCGGGGAAAAGAAATCATCAAAAGGGGAAACCTCAACTCCAACAGGAAAGGAATATTACCTAACTATCAGCCAATTGATAGTTTAACAAAGGTAATAAACTGAAACATAATGATTACAAACTACCAGCCAAGTGATAGCTTAACAAAAGTAACCAATCAAAGGTAAGAGAAGTATTACCTACTATCAGCCAAGTGATAGGTTAACAAAGATAATAAACTGAAATAGAATGATTACCAACTATCAACCAAGTGATAGCTTAACAAAGGTAACCAATCAAAGGTAAGATAAGTATTACCTACTATCAGCCAAGTGATAGCTTAACAAAGGTAATAAACTGAAAAAGAATGATTACCAACTACCAGTGAAGCAATAACTTAAGAAAGGTAACCAATCAAAGTTAAAAGGAATATTACCTACTATCGTCCAAGTGATAGCTTAACAAAAGGTAATAAGGTCAAAAAGAACGATTACCAACTACTAGACAAGTGGTAACTTAACAAAGGTAATCAATCAAAGGGAAAAGGAATATTACTTACTATCAGCCAAGTGATAGCTTAACAAAAGGTAATAAGCTCAAAAAATAATGATTACTAACTACCATCCAAGTGGTAACTTAACAAAGGTAACCAACCGAAGGGGGCGAAAGTTCAACCCAAGAATGAACTGGAGAGAAGCGGTCAAAGAGGACTTTACCCAATGAGGAAGTAAACTCCATTGGGGATTGATTCCATCTAGATAATGAACTGGAGGGGAAAACTAAAACAAAATCTTCCACGAGGATCAGACTCAGTGGGCAATTAGAAATGATAAAGTCTTTCTGCTTAAGGTTGATATCCTATTGGCAAGAGGACGCACACACTTCGTGGGGAGAAAAGTTCAAGAGAGCGGTGGGGAAGCATCTAGAAATGCAAAATGTGCAAATAAACATCATGATGTTATGCACATGTGTATGATTATGCTGATAAAACAAACACAAAAGCATGAGACTGATAACACAGTACAACCAGATACTCACATAATCTCAACAAGATGGAGATGCTGGCGAAGATTGTTATAAAAGAAATTCCGGCATGGGGATGTAACTGAATTCCACTGTTCAGGATCTTACCATCCTTGAAATTTCTATTAACATTCCTCTTTCATATTCACAAGTCGAGGAAGAATGTATTTTTTGTAATTTCTCAAAGCATGATTGTTTAGATATCTCTTGTTTCAAAAGATCATTATAAAAAATAAATGAAATTTCATAAACTAAAACAAAATAAGAGTAGAAAAAAATGGGCAAAAGGCTAAAATTTCATTGATAGAATGGTAGTCTGCAAATGGCATGACTCCATGGATCATTACAAAGTTAGAAAATGGTAAATACATGGAAAGAGCTACATTGAAATACGATGACCACTATTCTTCCTTTCAACTTTGAATTCCGCTATGCCCTGGACTTCTGTCGAGGATGACTGAATAGGATCCTGCGATATGCACTATCGCTTCAAACGATCAAGTCTGGACTGATGCATTTACTTGCCATAATCCCTAACGTTTGCCTAGATTGCCCTTTCGGGGTTAATCTACCGGGATGATTACTTTTTGTTTATGTCTCTAACTTTTTCCTGGACCACCCTTTTGGGTTTTCAATCCACCGAGACGCTCATTTTATCCTAAGCCACCCTTTCAAGGTTTCAACTTAGCGAGTTATTCTTTTATTTTTAAGGCGAATATTTATTTACTGCATCGACATTCACAGAACGGGGGAGCTCCTCACCACCCATAGTTGTAAGATTCAATGTACCATTAGATAAATCTCTCTTAACAACATATGTGCCTTCATAATTAGGAGTCCACTTGCCCCTATAATCAGTGTTAAAAGACAAGATCTTCTTGAGTACAAGGTCACCTTCTCTGAATACGCGATGTCGAACCTTTTTGTCAAATGCTTTCTTCATTCTCTTTTGGTATAATTGGCCATGACATAAAGCAGTCATTATTTTCTCTTCAATCAAATTCAACTGATCATATCTGCTTTGACCCCATTTAACCTCTAACAAACTGGATTCCATCAAGACTCACATTGATGGGATATGAACCTCTACAGGGAGTACTGCTTCCATTCCATCACAAGAGAGAAAGGGGTTGTCCTTATTGAAGTACATACATATGTATGGTATCCATGCAAAGCAAATGACATCATCTCATGCCAATCCTTGTATGACACAACCGTCTTCTGGATAATCTTCTTAATATTCTTATTCGCAACTTCAACAACCTCATATTAGCATAAGATATTGCTTCAACCCATTTGGCGAAGTAATCAATAGCTACCAAGATAAAATGATGTCCATTCGAAGCTTTGGGTTCAATCATATCTATAGAAGGGTTTTCTTTACCTTTAGGTTTATTGACTAAACCAAAAGTCAACATACAATTCGAGTCGCCACCGCACTTTTATTTGTCCAAAGGAAAGGCTAAAAAGCGAACAAAAGCCAAGTAATAAGTTTTTCAAATAAAAAACTAATAAAAATGTCAGAGATCTGGGTAAGGGGGTTGGTTATGAAATGGGAAGGTTTTACGCACCCAAAACATCCTTAGTACTCTAAGGGAACCCTTTTTGCAAATATGTGTTGTAGGTTGGTATTTGTGAAAATATGTGCAAAAGATTGAAGGGATGAGAAGAGAATAGATTATATTTACAAATTTTATTGTTTGAATGGATGAACCCATTGCCTACGTACCATCATAAAGGAGGATCAAAACCTCGTAGTCCTGTGTAAAAATCACAAAGATTGGTGAATTGATTTGATCAAAAGCCTTAAGGTCTTTTTTTTATCAAAGGGAGAAAACTCAACCTAAACCAACAATCCACCATGTGAGGGAAGGCTTCAACATACTAGCGAGGGGTTAACCCTATAATAAGTATGGAAGACTTATAATCCATTCACTAAGGATAAGGTGAGATTCACATCAACCACTATGATAACTCAAACCTATGACTAATGTTTATGAAAAGTTTTAACAACGGTGGCCATTGGAACCACAAAATCAACTTGAGGTGAGTTATATTTACAAGTTAGACTTATTTACAAAATGAAGTCAAAGTTGGATTAAAGCTTATTCACAGATGAGTATTGATGAAAATGGTTTTGAAAAGTCAAAGGCATAAGGCCTAGGTTTCTAGTTTGAAAAAAAGTAAAAGTTTGAAGAAAATATTTTTGGCTTGGGTTAGAGTGGAGAGAAGAAGAGAAGGGCTAGTCCTAAAGCATGCAAATATAAGAGGGAGAATATAAAACCCTTGGAGTTCCTTTTCTTGAAATCATAGAGATGATTCAAGATGCTCCTTTCCTTTGGACTTAGAACACAATCAAGCAATCAAACAATTTGGACTCAAGCTCCTAGGATCCCTATCATGACAATGGCCCCCTTTACTATCTCAAGATGGAATCCCTATCACACAATAGCAAACATCAAAAAGTTCACAACACAATAAGGGGAATGGACAAAGAATAAGTTTATATGAGATGTCCTTTAAAGTCAACTTTGAAATTTAGCATTCTAAAGGCATGAGGCCTAGTTGCTCTTCAACAAGTTTAGCATTCTAAAGGCATGAGGCCTAGTTGCTCTTGAACTCCTTTAAGCATGGGTAAGTCCTAATTCTAAGTCCTTTCTCCTTTTTGCATTAGGTTCACACAAAACAAATACAAAACAATCACAAGACAACAATATATTTATATACAATAATGAGCTCAAATGAGTAAAAGGAAAATAAGATAAACATAAAATATGTGCTCAAGTGAGTAAAGTGAAAAGCAATATGAATAAATGAACAAGAAATAAATAACATTAAAGTAAAGGGCAAGAAATTAAATGCTCAAATTAAAGTTAGTAATTAGTATGGTTATGTTAGTTTGTCATAAGACAATGTAGCGCTATGTTAAGCAATCGTAACTGGACTAACGTAGTAGTCACACCTATCTAAGGCCGGTCAATAAAACTATAGGCAAATAAACACAAGTTAGAGATCATGACTAGTAAGCCAAGCTCCATAAACTTGCCATGCCAAAACAAAAGGGGAAGGGCCTTGTATGGACTTTAGGTTATTTGCTTGACCAAGAAACAACCTGTCTTGGACACAAAACAACTCACTTGATCATGGATAAAGTTGAGTTTGGTTTGGATCAAAGAAGGTTAAACCTCTCACTTGTTAAGACCAACCATAAGACATTAACTCATTGGCCATTGATGGAAAGAATGGGATGAAGATGAAAGGGAATTAAAAAGAAGATAAGTATCAAGTCCAATTGATCAAATTTGAACCAAGTCATCATCAATCAATGCCAAACAGAAAAGAAATGAAGATTACAAGTCAACAAGTCAACCATAATTTTTTTGGTAATTTTTGAATTAAAAATAAATGCAAAATAAAATAAACAAAATATGGTCAAACCTCAAATTTAATTCAAATCAACTTCAACAAGTCTAATTAAATTCTCATAGGCCTGACATGGTCAAATAAACTTTGACAAATTTTCTTAACAATTTTGGAAATCAGAAACTATTTAAAAACAATGAAAAATAACACAATATGAATTAAAATCTCAAATAAATCTCAAAGCAAATAAGAAATTGATGAGACTATTTTTCATTGACTTATCATGAGCCATAGGTGTTAGGAAAATATTTTTGGATTTTTCAAATATCAGAAAGTAATTAAAAATGAATTAAAACTATTAAAAATCAAATAATTCACAAAAAATATTAAATGAAATCATAAAAATAATTAAAAATCAAAATATGAAACTAGATTTTTCAAGAAATTTTGGCATTGGTCTCATATTTTTGTGACTTCAAATAAATTTTCTATGAATTTTTTAAAATAAAAGGAATTAACTGAAATTAAAAGAAAATAGGAATAATAGAAAAAAGCACAGCCACCAGATCAAACTCATTAATTGACGTGGCATGAATCAAAGGCTCAGAAGCGAGTACGCATGGTAGACTCAAGTCAAGCGCGCAACATAATGCATTAAATCAAATAATCACAATGGACGCTCAGGATTATAACATTGAGCCATGATCCAAGGGCTGGGCAACATACACGTGGGGATGGTGGTGGAAACCACCATCTTCCCTGGTGAGATACCAGATTCCGGCCACCACGCGCAGGGAAAAAATTTGTAATGAAAATAAAAAGTAAAGACATCAAAATGAAGCTCAGGTGATGCACATCACCACTATATCCATGGATCATCCTCACTCTTCCTATTTATAGAGAAATGTGAGATGGAAGATCATGGCATGTCTACTGGAAATGCACAAAATGAACAATTGAGACCACCACTGGCCTGCCTCAAGTGTGAGGACTTTAGAAAACCACATAAACCAAAGAAAATCACATTGAATTGCAAGATCTAGATCTAAAAAGTTTGAGGTTCTACCTCTGAAATCGAGCTTCTAAGGCCACGAATTCTTCAAGATCTTGATCTGCTTTTGCTCTGGAAGTGTGGTGGAGATGATAGGTTAAGGAATTGCGCTTTGAAAATCAACTAATGATGTTAAATTTCAAGCTTGAAAAAGAGAGAAAAATATGAAAATTCCTTTTGTAATGGTCAGGATTTCAATTCTGCAGCACTTCAGGTCTCCACTTGGTTTTGAAATGAATGAGATTGAGTCTCTATTTATAGTTGAAGAGGGTTGTAAAGCATGGTTCCCTCGTGTGCATGGAATTTGAATCTTGCTTGCATGGGCCTGTGCAAGTGTGTAGCAGGCCCAAAAATGAGTGAAACTCCTTGCTGATACCTCATGGAATGGATTTGGATGTGCACAATGACTTGAACAAGCTTTCACATCAAGTTATAACATGAAATGCCAAAATGGACACAAAGAATGAACTCTTCGAAACTCACACATGGAATGTCCAAAAAAGTAATGTGAGTAATGGTTGGAAAGCCCTTGAAATAAGGAACAAAAGTCATGTTGGGAAAAATCACATTTGGCATTTGGAAATTAGTGAAAACTGGCTGTGAAAGTTTGGGCAAAAAACATGTCTAAGTCACCCTTTGAAAATTTTCACCAAAAGCAAGCCTCTTCAAGCCCCTCTGTTTGCATGTTGCAAGCTTCAAATGAAAAAACCTCCAAAATCAAAGTTGTAGATATTTTCAATATGATAAATTTAGAATCAAATTTTGCATCATTTGTATTTTTCATGAGAAAGTTATGGGCATTTGAAGTTGGACACTTTTTCAAATTCAATGACTTGGATCCAAGGTGACCTATAATGTTTTGTATTATCACATGTATTTATTTTAGGATTATGAAATTTTGTCCAACATAGAATTTGAATTAAACATCGTAATCTTTACAATGCATTTGGTCTCACCTCAAAAGCATAAAAATTAAGGAAGTTAGGTCCTTGGAAAATTGACCTAAAATTAGGGTTTCAATCAAAATGACCTATAATGTTTTGAAATGAATGATGACCTTAAAAGTTTCAAATGGGTTTTTGATGAACATGAAAGTTGTTCATATGGTTCTTAAGAACATTTTTAATCTTGGGGTCATCTTCATTTGACAAACACATCACAAGTTTTATCTCAGTGATCCTCAGTTTAGTCAGATGACTTGACTGGTCAACTTCTCAAGGCCAAACTTCCAATCTTGATGAATGAATGATTGAGGATACTCAAATAGGCTCATATATGCCTAAAATAATGAATTAAATAACTTACCTTGATTACATTTGATCATAGGTTGAGGTTGCTTCATGAGCAAGGCACAGTTGAATTAGGGTTTCCTTGGGAAACAATCCTCAAGCCCTTTGGGTTATCTAGATCAAATTGGCAAATTGAGATACTTGGGAGACATATATGATGATTAGGAACTTTGTGTACCCTTGTCATGCTTTTTCTCTTCTTCATCTAGCCATTGCATTGAGCTTAGGAGCCTCATAGGAGCATTGGAGCACATGATCACTTGAGCTTCAAAATAAAAAGAGTTAGTGACATATTCTTGTGCTTTTGGTTAGTAATAAAAAAAAAGAAAAGCAATAATATACAATACGAGTATGCTTGTTGATTTCAACACACTCAAACAAGTCCCAACCCTAGGGTTAAGGAGCCAAACATGCTATGATCCTTGAGGCAATGCACTGAGCAATGATATGATGCCATGAGGGATCTTAGGGTCAAAATTAGGGTCTTACAGATGCCCCTATTTAAGGTCATTCTAGCCGGAGATATGAAGGTTAAAATCTTCATCTCGACGAGGTAGAATGGGCTTAAATAATAACAAAGAGACGAATTTTGGTCCCTAAGAGACCTCATGATGCAAATGTATGCATGCAAAATAAAATCTTCATGGTGAATGATTGCCACGAAGGAAAAGAAATCAGAAGAAACTGAAAAATCCATAGGAGTAACACACTCACTAGGGAGATAGAGACTCTGGGGAAATAAAAATAAAAATGAGTGAGCAGGCCACAACTTGAAAACTTGTTGGGAGACACGAAGGGATTCCATGAAAATGAATCGATGGAAAGACTCGAGCTGATGCAAAGATGCATGTATTGGGGAATATGCCAATACAACAAAACTTTCCACAAAGGATACATTGGATAAAAATCCGGACTCAGACGGGGATGTCCACAAAGGACTCAGCCGAGGAAGAAACAACGAGATATTACCGACTACTGGGTAATAAACTCAAAGGGGGACATATTGTCAAAGCACCAGTTACTGGGTGAGAGAACAACATGCTCAGGGATAAAGAATATCTAATACCGATATAAGGGTGAGATATCAATCATCCAAAACATCCGAGGAGAACCCAAAAGGCACATCTCAACTCTGGAAAATCTGACTCCACAGGGGACAAAAGTCATAATAGGGAGCAGAGGGAAGGAACACTAGGGATACCGGTTACTGGGCATATAATAGGTGACCAACCAGGCGTGAATCGGGAACATATCCAAGACACCTATCATCCAAAAGGAGGGCTGAAAAAGTAAACTCGACTTACATGATGGGCATTCGATTCCACAAGGAAATGCGAGTCTTACTCAATTGGGGAAGAAAAATACTTCGACTGAAGAGCGCATGAGACATATTATCTATTACTATCATAACATAGATAACATACTCGCATGGAAGATTATCCACAACCGGTTACTGGGTTAATGAAGGATAAATCGACCGAAAAGAAAGGACATCGGGATACCGGTTACTGGGTATAACATGATGACCAATCAGAAAGAGAATCAATCATCACCAAAAAAGGGTAAATGAAAGATGACTCGCTAGGGATAAATTGCCTGACAAAAGCAATTATCCAAGAGATATATCACTGGCTACTAGGTGGTATACTCAAAACGAAGGAATATCAATACCGGTTACTGGGTAAAGATAACCAACAAAGAGGGGATTACATCTACCGGTTACTGGGTAGAAAACCACAGAAAAAAGGACTTACAACTACCGGTTACTGGGTAGAAGGCCGCAAGGTCCGCTGGGAAAGGATTAACAACTACTGGTTATTGAGCAATTGAACCACTAAACCGCAGGGAACTGCAGGGGATAACAAGAAAGGGAAGTCAATCCAGGAACAAACTGGAAAGACACAATCAAACAAGACTCAACCCGATGAGGATACAACTCAGAGGAGTAATTCCATCCCAATACAAACTTGGGGGGGAAGCTGAAACATTAATCATCCACGAGGACATAACTCAGTGGGGAATAAAAAAGGAAAGATAGACACTTTATGCCTATGGGGCTAACTCTATATGGAGAGATCAGACACAAACATCTGCTTGGGAAAGAACATTTCATCAATAGTAGGAATTGACAAGCAAAGATATATGGCAAAGAATGAAATCATGAATATATGAATGCTATGATTATACATGTATATGCATGATTGGTGTATGATTGATGTTGACAGACAGACATATCTAACACAAACAGGCTCTAGAGCCACGAACGAACATCCGACGCAACATCTCAAAAAGAAGGGCAAGGCCTACAGGACAATTCAGCTCTGGTGGGGATGAGTGAATACGGGAAGACATTGATTACAGTTGGGGACTTCCCATCAATTCTCGGGAACAGGTGCCTGAAAATCGATAAGATCCGCCGTAGAAGGAATTCTACCAGGGGAGCGTACCAAGGAATGATGTGAGATTCTGTGGGGAACAAACACCAACCAGATACACATCAGTCAAACACTCCCTTCTAACTGCTGGAGAGGAAACTCTGCTAAGGGAAGGAGGAACAAATTGCTCCACTGGGGATAAACTGGAAACATTCTCAAAAGAAATGCATATGCTGAGGGAATCAGAAATGAATCCTTCGTCAACACGTGACATGTTGGGGATGAAAATAGAAACAAGCCCTTTACCAATTGCTCTAGATAACTTCCTGCTGAGAAGACAACTGAAAGCTGATGAAGAGGATATAAACATGCCAGAATATGAACAAATGTCTTACCCTTTGGTGGTCATACTACCCTTGGGAGAGCACTGAGGACATTCCATTTATCCTTTCAGTCTTTGTGAATGTTCATTTTGTTTAAAACAATTTATAAAACTTTATTTGTTTAAAACAATGATATTTATCAATTAAAACATGCAAACATTTGTTAAACAGAAATAAGTAAGAGTGCCAAGAATTGGATAAAGGCTCAAATTTATTTAATAGAATGGTAGTCCGTAAATGGCGAGACTCCATGGATCTTTACAATTTTGAAATTGGTGATATACATGGAAAAAGGGCTACATTGAACATAATAACCGTTTCTCCACCAACTCTGAATTCACTGTATTTGACGCTTCGGTTAACGACGATTGAGCGAGAATCCCTAACAAGTGACAGCTGTAGAGCAAGGTCTTGTCAGGATGCAGTTACTTGCCAAATCCCTAATTTTTGCCTAGATTGCCCCAGGGTGAGGTACTCAATCTAGCGGGATATATATTTATTATTTTTTCATGTCTCTAACTTTTTCCTGGACCGCCCTTTCGGGTTTTCAATCCACCGAGACGCTCATTTTTGCCTAAGCCTCCCTTTCAGGTTTTTAACTTAGCGAACTATTCTGTTTTTATTTTAGGCGAAGTATTTCTTTACTGCATCCGAATTCACAGGACGAGTGAAATCCTCCCCACCCATAGTTGTAAGCAACAAAGCACCGCCTGAAAAGGCTCTCTTAACAACATATGGACCTTCATAGTTTGGAGTCCACTTGCCCCTAGAATCGGGCGCGAAAGACAAGACCTTCTTGAGCACGATATCACCTTCTTGGAACACACGAGGCTTGAACTTCTTATCAAAGGCTTTCTTCATCCTTTCCTGGTATAGCTGACCATGGCACATGGCAGTCAATCTCTTCTCTTCAATCAAGTTCAACTGGTCATAACGACTCTGAACCCATTCAGCCTCAGTCAACTTGGCTTTCATTAAGACTCTCAATGATGGGATTTCAACCTCCACGGGGAGCACAACCTCCATGGCGTATACAAGAGAGAAAGGGATTGCCCCTGTTGAAGTACGGACGAATGTACGATAACCATGCAAAGCAAATGGCAGCATCTCGTGCCAGTCTTTGTACGTAACAACCATCTTCTAAATAATTCTCTTGATGTTCTTGTTAGCAGCTTCAACAACCTCATTCATCTTGGGTCTATACGGAGAAGAATTATGATGTGCAATCTTACACTCGCTACACAGCTCTTTCATCATCTTGTTGTTCAAGATAGATCCATTATCGGTAATGATCTTGTCTGGCACACCATATCGGCATATGAGTTCATTCTTGAAAAACTTCACAACCACCTTCCTGATCACATTTGCGTACGATACCGCTTCATCCCACTTGGTGAAATAATCAATAGCTACGAGAATAAAACAGTGACCATTTGACGCCTTTGGCTCAATAATGCCAATCATGTCAATTCCCCACATGGAGAAAGGCCATGGTGAGGAAATAACATTCAAAAGTGTCGGGGGAATATGAATCTTATCCGCATAAATCTGACACTTGTGGCATTTCTTCACGAATTTGCAGCAGTCAGACTCCATTGTCAGCCAATAGTAGCCTACTCTTAACATCTTCTTTGCCATGGCATGTCCATTGGAATGAGTACCAAATGAACCTTCATGGACTTCAGTCATCAACAAGTCTGCTTCGTGTCTATCCACGCATCTGAGTAGAACCATGTCAAAATTCCTCTTGTAAAGCACATCACCGTTAAGGTAGAAACTGCCAGATAATCTCCTCAAAGTCTTCTTATCTTTGACAGATTCCCCAGGCGGGTAAGTCTGATTCTGAAGGAAACACTTGATATCATAATACCATGGCTTATCATCTTTCACTTACTCAACTGCAAACACATGAGCTGGTCTATCCAAGTGCATCACGGTAATGTTGGGAACTTTATTCCAATACTTCACTACAATCATTGAAGCAAGCGTAGCAAGAGCATCCGCCATCCGATTCTCATCTCGAGGAATATAATGGAAATCAACCTTAGTAAAGAAAGTTGAAATCCTCCTCGCGTAATCTCTGTATGGGATGAGGCCAGGCTAATTCGTCTCCCATTCACCTTTAATATGATTAACAACAAGGGCCGAATCACCATAAACATCAAGATGTTTGATTCTAAGATCAATACATTCCTCCAAACCCATAATACAAGCCTCATACTCTGCCATATTATTCGTGCATTTGAAAGTTAGCCTTGCTGTAAAAGGAAAATGTGTGCCTTGAGGAGTAATAATCACCGCCCCAATGCCATTTCCATACTGATTAACAGCACCATCGAACACCATACCCCATCAAGAACCAGGCTCTGGCCCTTCATCGAGCGTAGGCTCATCACAATCTTTCATCTTCAAATACAGAATCTCCTCATCAGGAAAGTCATATTGCACAGACTGGTAATCTTAAATTGGTTGATGTGCCAGATGGTCAGCCAAGATACTACCTTTAATAGCTTTTTGAGCTTGATATTCAATATCATTCTCAGATAACAACATCTGCCAACGGGAAATTCTCCCAGTTAAAGCAGGCTTCTCAAAGATATACTTGATTGGATCCATTTTGGATATCAACCAAGTTGTATGATTCAACATATACTGGCGTAAGCGCTTAGCAGCCCAAGCCAAAGCACAACATGTCTTCTCAAGCATTGAGTATCGAGACTCACAATCAATAAACTTTTTACTCAAGTAGTATATCACATACTCTTTCTTTCCTGATTCATCTTGTTGACCAAGGACACAACCCATGGAATCATCAAGCACAGTCAAGTACATAATCAATGGTCTCCCTTCAACATGCGGAGTCAGAATCGAAGGCTCGGAGAAATACTCTTTGATACTGTCAAAGGCCTTCTGGAAATCCTCGATCCAATCATGACGCTGATCTTTCTGGAGGAGCTTGAATTTAGGCGCACATATGGCAGTCATGTGGGATATAAATCTCGAAATGTAATTCAAGCGGCCAAGAAAACCTCGGACTTGCTTCTCAGTTTTGGGCACAGGCATTTCTTGTATTGCTTTGACCTTGGCCGGATCAACTTCAATACCTCTCTCGCTGACAATAAAGCCCAATAACTTGCCGGAATGGACTCCAAATGCACACTTGTTCGGATTCAGGCGGAGTTTTACTTCCTCAAACGCTGGAAAAGCTTCAACAAGTGTTCTACATGTTCAACTTCCGTTTTCGACTTTGCAATCATGTCATCAACATACACCTCAATCTCCTTATGCATCATATCATGAAACTAGGTAGTCATAGCTCGTTGATACGTGGCTACAACGTTCTTCAAACCGAAGGGCATCACTCAATAATAGAATGTTCCCCAAGGTGTGATGAATGTTGTCTTCTCCATATCCTCGGGTGCCATTTTAATCTGATTATAACCGGAAAATCCATCCATAAATGAGAAGATATTGAATTTAGCCGTATTGTCTACCAACATATCAATGTGTGGTAGAGGAAAATCATCTTTTGGAATAGCTTTATTCAAGTCACGGTAATCCATACACATTCAGACTTTTCCATCTTTCTTAGGCACAAGCACAATATTAGCCACCCATTGAGGATATGTAGAAGTCACCAGAAACCCCATATAAATTTGCTTATGAACTTCTTCTTTAATCTTTACTGCCATATCAGGATGAGTTCTCCTACGCTTTTGCTTCACAGGTAGACACTCAAGCTTCAACGACAAGAAATGTTGCACCATATCAGTATCTAAACCAGGCATGCCTTCATACGACCAGGCAAAGACGTCGACGTATTCTCGTAGCAACTCGATCAACCCCCTCTTAACAGACTCTTCAAGGAGTGCCCCAACCTTTACTTCATGAATGCAGTCTTCAGACCCCAAGTTGACTGTTTCCGATTCTCGAGATGCGGCTGAATGATCTTCTCCTCGTGCTCAAGCAGACGGGTAATCTCATCAGGAATCTCTTCAACATCATCTTCTTCTGCCTCAAATACAGGGAACTCAAAGTTGGGAGATGATGTTGGATCATTATGTTCAATGGGTTTGATTAACATGCATAATGATTTTGAGTATAAAAGAGATTTCAGAATTCAAACAAGGCAAATCATTATGCAGATGAAAAGATTGATTTTATTCTCTTTTTTAGGGTTTTATAATGATCACCAATTTCATGCAAAAAGCAAAAAGGAAAAAAATAATTTGGAAAACAAACATTTAACATGTGATTATTGAATGAATATCATTGTATTAATCAAATTATGCCAACAATGTCTTCACTTCTCCTTTTGGCATGGGAGAAGGGTTTTTGAACAAAATGAACACATTAAGTTGACTTATGGATAACTGTTGGAACATCAACATCGACCCAATTATTGCAGATTCCTCCGGGTATGACAAAGTTGCCAAGGTCTTCCTCTTCACCATCTTCAACAATGGCAGCAGCTTCCTGATCTTCAACGGTGTGGATGAAACCTCCACTCTGGAACAACCGAAGATCATTAGAAACACCAGAAGAGTACCCTATGCCAGCTCGGGACTTATTATCTTCAAACTTGATCATTTTCCCAAAACCGGTAGTTGCACCATGCTCAATAGCCAACTTCACATCATTATAGGAGACAAATGAAGAAAGTCCTTTTCTCGAAGGCTCAGCAATGGACAAGGCTTAAAATGGAGTCCCAACCTCATCATCATCATCAATATAGGAGAAGGAAGATAAATGACTGACCAAGAGAGCCTTCTCTCCCTCTATCACCACCAACTTTTTGTTCTTAACGAACTTCAACTTTTGGTGCAGGGTGGATGTCACGGCGCCTGCCTCGTGAATCCATGGTCGGCCAAGCAAACAACTATAAGACGGATGAATATCCATGACCTAGAAAGTGATCTGGAAATCACTGGGTCCAATCTTGATTGGGAGTTCTAATTCGCCGATCACAATTTTGCGCGATCCATCGAAAGCTTTTACTACCACTCCACTCTGCCTCATGGGAGGCCCCTGATATGAAAGTTTAGCAAGACTGGACTTTGGAAATACATTGAGTGATGATCCTGTGCCCACTAACACATTGGACAAGGCATCATCCTTACAGTTCATAAATATGTGTAAATCCAAATTGTGGTCTTTTCCCTCCTCGGGAAGATCAGCATCACAAAAGCTCAAATTGTTGCAAGCGGTTATATTTGCAACAATGCTATCTGTCGCATCCGCGAAAAAACAACCGGCGGGCTGAAACAAAAACAACACAGAGCCGCCACTGCGCGTTATTTATCCCAAGATAGGGAAAGGAAACGCTCAGAGAAACCTGGACAAAGCATGGTCTCGCGACCAAAGAGAAAGGGTAAGGGAGTCGGTTACGCAAGGGGAAGGTATTAGCACCCCTCACGTCCGTCGTACTCGACAAGATCCACGTTCTAAGAAAAGAAAAGGTTGCTAAAACACCACACACACACGCACCGAAGACAACACAGATGGGGTTAAGGGGAAGAGAGCTCGATAGGACGTCGCATCCTATGCCTACGTATCTCGTCTGGAACGAGAATCAGAGCTGCCGTAGTTCGGCTCACGCACGCCAAACAAGCAAACAAACACACCGGCAAACATGGAGCCTGAAAGCCAATCACTGAACTTACATCAGCATCCGAACCAAAACACACACAAGAAGATAACACGCAAACACACACAAAAAGAAAAAAAAGTGCCCGGAGAGACCTCGCACGGTCTCCTGCCTACATACCTCGTCTGGAACGAGGATCAGGGCGATGTAGTTCCCCTGAAAGAGAAAGAAAATCTAGCCAGAAACCAAGGGAAGACACACTACCAGGGAGCTGGACTCGAGCCTAGTGTTGTCATGCATCATTACCCTACGTTGCGGTTTCTACCTACTTGCACAACTGCAAGCTAATCCTATCCAGGAAGAAAGCAAACATACAAGCATACAAGCAAACAGAGCAAACTAATATTCACAAAGCACACACTATAACCATTCAAGTGAGGCTCAAACAATGGGTTTGACTGCCGAAGCAAGTCATCTGTACATGGGTAGTATTCGCTCTTAACCTTGCCATTGCGAGGCTAAGGTGAAGCAGATGAAAGGTGAGTGAAGATTAGACTTCACAGCTCTTATCCCTGACCAGGGAGAGCTTCAGACAAAGGGGCGTGGGTCCAGAATGGAGGGACCCTTCTACGCTCAAGACTCTGACTCGATTGTGCAACAACACAAGATCTTGGGTTTGTGTCCCAATACATCAACACAGTGGTGTGAGCAGAGGGACGACTCACAGAATAGCGGGGGACAGATTGCATATCCCTTGGGTTCCGCCAATTGCCTCATAGAGGTCTTCACCTGCTTGGCACAAATGTAAACAACCACAAACATCGCCTCTTAAGGAGGACTTCAGACAGTTGCCTGGCTAAATAACAAGCCAGGTCTTCCAGACTACATGAAGAATAGAAGTCCTACCTCAACTGGTTTAAAAACCAAGCAACATCAAGCAAGTTCTTAAAGAACTGTAAGCGACTAAATGTACCTGAAATCAATCAAGTATCATCAGTACTCGGACAAACCAACGATAAACAGCAAATGTTAATCTATACAGACAACACAAGTTAATGCACACAAGTGCAAGCTATGAGCTCAAGCTCAAGCATCAAACCTACAACACAAAATCAATGTTAGTTTACAACATCAAACAAAACTCAATTTAATCAACTTGCACTTTTTCCTTTAAGCCTTTTTGCATTTCGACCTGAAAATCCACACCAAATGTGAGAAACTAGACCACTAGGCCAAGCCTAGGGTCCAAAGGGATAAAAAAAATCTAAACAGCAAGCAAAACCAATCCAAAATCACATTCAAACAAATAGAAAGCAAATGCAATTGGTCTCATGCTCATATCATTCACCAATATCAATTCATGCACAATATACCACAAACTAGGTCAAATACAACACCAAAAGTCCAAACAGAATGACTTCAATCAAAGGCATACCAAAACAATTCCAAAAATCCTCAAATAATTCACACCTAAACAGGACACAATCAACAAGTAGCATGTCAATTTTCAGCTCAATTGGACAAAAGAAAGTAGGTCAATGAAAATCAAAAAGTCCAGACACAATTATGTAAGCCAATTCAAGACATCCAAGCAAGCATCCATTTCAATAATTCATAAAACAGTGACAACAATTAAGAAATGAATGGGACCAAAAGCATGGTGTCCCACAATGTGTCTACAATCAACATATCAAATTTCATCTTCATCCAGTACCATATGAGAATTTCACAAGCAAAATGCCAACATGTGTCACACAATGTTACCAAATGAGCATACAGAGAAGAAAATTATCAATCAATTTGAAAATGCAACCAAAACTTCCAGCAAAATTCACATGTTATCTTGACATATCAATGATCATCCACACAAAATTTCAGCTCAAATCAACATCCCTAAGCATTTTAAATAAAATCAGAAAGTTGACCTAGCTTGGTGTGACACAAATTGTCACACCTTAATCCAAAAATTCATATCTAATCAACCAAGTATCCAAAATTCACAAACTCTACATGGAAATCACCATCAACATGTCCAGAATAAGCACAAAAATTTTCATTCATTTCTTTACAATTATGAGCATTTCATGAAGGTTATGGTGAAACATGCAAAAAATGAGACATGAACAAAATCAATAGGCCAATCAAATTTCCACACGTGCAAAAATTTCACAAAAATCACCATAAAATTCTACAAATTCTCATGAGCATGGCATAAAAAATTTCACAAAAATTGGATGAATTATGAGTGAGTTATCCATTTTCTAAGTTGTGGTAACAAAATTGAAATTGAAATAAGAAAAAGAAAATGAAATAACAAAATAAATTAAAGGAATGGCATTGTTGTAAATTTTAATACAAAGGCCAAAACGGCGTCGTATTGAGACGCGACAACGAAATGTTCTCATTGGCCAACAGTGGCGCCAAACAAGAAATTCAAAAGGCCAGGCAATGTATCGGATCAAACACAACAATTTTTCCAGAAAACTCGTCCTTCATCGTGTGTTCTAACGGTTCTTCATCTCCAGCAATGGTCCTGAACGAAACTCAACGAAAATGGACAAGCGAGGTACCGTTGGAACCGTCTCTCAACCTAGGTCACAAATATGCTACCGATTTCGCCTAACTCTCACTATATCTCACGGATCGAGCATTTAAAGTTTGGCATTCAAACATTCAAAGCATGATAACTCATCCTACAGTTCACCAAATCAAAAACTAAACCTAGCATGTTGATCTACATTGAATGAACTTTCTAACGCATATAACAATTTAAGCAATGGAAGAATTCGAAAACATACCTAATGATGAAGGCAGCGCTTGAATCTGGCGTTTCTGGATGTATCTTGCCAAAACAGATGCAGAAGAAGCTTTAGGAAGATGATTGGAGAAGCTATCTCAACTCAAACACGATCCAGAAGCAAGAACTCTCAAAACTCCATTGTTGCACTCATGATGAACAGTCACGATCCAGCAAGGTTATGGCAATGGCTTGATGAAACAGATGGAGATCTTGCCTTGTAGAACACGAACCAAAAGGAATTATGCAAATTGATGGAGAATTCGTGGAGTTTTGATCAAAAATGTTGAATGAAGATTCTTGAGATTTTGAGAGAAAATGGAGGGAAAAGTGGTTACAACTCTTGGAGAATGTGAAGTGATTACAAGTTCTGTTATGATTAAGGTTAAATACTCACTCCTTAATCCCATTCCTAATCACCAATTAGCAAAATGAGTGAAATTAGCATAATGCCATTTTTCAATGCAAGGGCAAAAATGACTTTTCACATCAGGCCTTATGACAGCAATGTGACAGCTCAGACATCTTCTAATTACCATTTGGAATGTGTTGGCTTTTGTCTCATGTTAATTGGCTTTGTATTTCTCAATTTCACTATGTCATGCCAAAAATGCATTTTAAGTGAAGATTCAAAAATAGCCTAGCCAAATATTGATCCTTGAAAACTCATGACAGTTCAAACCACTTCTATTTGGCATATGTGATGTGTTGCAAAAACTCCCATTCCCAAATTCCCATTATTTCTCAAGTTGGACCATTTTGCCCTTGGAGTTTAATTAGTACACTTGAAAATTGACCTTTTGCATTGACCATTTTTGATGAATTTTGATTATGCACCATGAAAGTACATGTTAAATGGAGTTTGCTCATAAAAAGATCACTCAATTTGGACACTCCATGTGAAAGTTATGCCACTTTGATTATAGGTCATTTTTGAAATTGAATGGACCATAACTTGCCAACCATGCATGGGAATTTCAAGTTCTTGGACATTTTGAAAAGGTGAGACCAAGATCTACAACTTTCATGTTTAACAAATTTTCATTTGAAGATTCCTTGGACATGTAATTTTATGGTCAAAAACTTTCCATTTTTGGAAACTTCCATTACAAGTCACTTTCTATTTTTGGCAATTTTTGTTCTGACTTTATTTTCTCCATTCTTGAGCTTTGACATGTCAAATAACACTTGTTTCAACATGAATGAAGTGTATCCAACTCTCTCCCACCTCCAAATCCATAAAATCAAGCACAGTTGACCACAATTGACTTTTTCAACTGATAGATGAATTTGGCAATGCACTGATCAAGTTAAGCCCCAATCCTCTGATGAAATGGCTCAAGGATGAAACCCTAGCCTCAATAAGCTCCATAAAATCATATGATGATCCCCATATCCATTGTAGACCCCATCTCCTTGCCATGCCCTGATTGGCTCAATGCACCTGATTAGGGTTGACCAGTGGTCAAAACCCTAATCTCAAAGAATGTGCTCCCACACTTGATGATGACAAACCATGATGATGATGATTAATCATTTCAACCAAGATAAAGACCAATCTCCTTTGAGAACCACAAAACCCTAATTTGGACCTCCACATCCTCAGATGATTAATGACCAGTCCAATGAAACCCTAGCTTGCACATGACCTCCTTTCTTCTGATCAAGACTTGGGAGAATGGCTTGCACCATGTAACCACATGATATGCAATATGCAATGCCTAATGACCTAAAAAATGATATGTAATATGTTAAGCTAGTCCCAAGAGAGGAGGGCAAATTTTGAGGTGTTACAGCTGCCCCTATTCAATCCACTGTGAACCTGTCGACATGAATAGCCTCGGCTTTCAGATGATCAGGATGAAGAGTGATTGAATACCAAGAACAGACGAACAATTTGCACTCTGATGGGAAAATAATTAACAACGCCTGCCAGAATCGGCAAAGAAACACAATCTTCTGAAAGAATCCGTCCGGAACGGAGAAAGTCGGCCTAATCACCGAAACAGCAACGTCGACCTGGATACCAAAATAAATGGTAGCACAGGGATAACCATGTGTTAGAACACCACACATCCGCTGGGGATTATATTTCTTTTTTGATTTTCTTGAACCCCGAAATTTTCTCTTGCGCAAATGATCCTCGGATCACTGCATTTGAACCCCGTTCTCCTGTTTGCCAAATAATGAACCCCATTCTCCAGTTTGAACCCCAGTCGCCTGACGATAACTCGCGATCGCCAATGTGAACCCCATTCTCCAGAAAATGCCGCAACATCTTCCTTTCTCCATTTGAACCCCATCTCCAGAAAATGCCTCAACATTTCCTTTTCTCCATTTGAACCCCGATCTCCAATCTCTCGTGATAATTCCGCTGGCAACGTCGGAAATAACACCAAACACCACTCTGAGGGCGACATGTCAGAGGGTATACCTTCACAAAAGGAAGGTAGCATGTGCATCTCTTCCTCAGAAGACACCTATAACGACCTCCATCGGCCTCAGCCAGAGTCTAAGGTGACACATGAACAGAAGATAATCCTAAGGACCTCATCCCGGATACATTCTTCAACTCCAATCTTCATTTGAACCCCAGAAAATGCCTCAGCATATACTCTTCTCTGATTGAACCCCGATCTCCAGAAAATGTCGCAACACTTCCCTTTCTTCATTTGAACCCCGTCTCCAGAAAATGCCTCAACATCTCCTTTTCTCCATTTGAACCCCGGAATCGCGCTGATCGCGTAACGTCTTCTGATACTATTTCCATCTCTGTCCGACGGAAACATTTCCTCCAATATCGCACTACTGGGGAACATTGCTGATCTGACGTCGTGATGCTGAACTCCTCGGAGTACCATCTTCACCATCTGATGAAACCAAACCTTCAAGCGGTAACCACGGCTTGAATCGCGCTGATCGCGTAACCTTCCCATCTCTGCCCGACGGAAAAACTCCTCCAGTATCGCACTACTGGGGAAATACCTTTGATCAAATCATGAGGCCAAACTCCTCGGAGTAACACCTCTACTTCTGGTAAAACCACCTCTCAAACGGTAACCACGGCTTGAGACTAGCTTGTGCTTGCAATATGATGCATGATTGATTTTTTCTGCGTAATGCTCCATAATTATGGAAATGCTACGCGCTTTATTATTTTTCTATGCAACATGCTATGCTACTTTTTTCATGATGAATGTATAAAAAGTATCCCCTTCAAGGGATTCTGCTGAGGAGCACGAGACACTCTGCTGAGGAACTCGTCAATACTCCAATCTCCACCCCGCTGGGGAATAATACTGCTGCTGGGACAAGGCAACCCTTGCTGGGGAAGAACCTCCTTTGCACTCTGGGGATACAACAATCTTTGACTTGCTGGGGATATCAATCCCGAACCTGCTTTGGGGAAACCCCACAGATACCTGACGACTTCACTGGGGAAATGCTCACCGATACTCTGCTGGGAAACAGCCACCTCCAGGCCTGGCAACTGGGGAAGCACCGATCTGACACCTGCTGGGGATAACCATCCTGACCCTGCTAGGGAAACGAATACCACTCCGCTGGGGATTACCCATGCAATCCATAGGTAGAATCAACCCAGCTGGGGATGCAGATACCAGTCTGCTACGGAAACTCATCCAATCCACTGGTAGGATGAACACTGCTGGAGATATATTTCATTGAAACCCGCTCCACTCGGGGATAGCAACCTTCAGGCCTGGCTGCTGAGGAAACATCACTTTAAACCTGCCGGGGATAACCATCTTGACTCGGCTGGGGGATCCATAGACCTTTGGATCTGCTAGAGAGTTGGTCCTCTACTTCTGCTTGGGGACCTCGCTGGGGAAATGAGAAAAGTTGGTACAGAACACCCGTCGACTCGTCGAACCATGGTATCCACCTCCCAATCTCGTACCGACTTTCCACTTATGAGAATTCCCAGACTCGTCTGGACCTTTTCTGCTCCATCATCTTGTATTCCCAATCGCTCCGCGCTCGACGAAGATCGAACTCCTGGGATTTATACAGAAATTTCAATCTTCCGACTTTGAAGAGTCTTCTTGATTAATTTCAAAGGTCGTCGGACGTCTCGACGTCTCCCATCGTCGCCTCTCTACCCATTCATTCGTCACTGATTGGACCCTGCGGGGAATTTCTACAGACTTTCCAATCTTCCGATTTTGAAGAGTCTTCTCGATATCATCAAGGATCGTCATACGTCTCAACGTCTCTTCATCATCCCTTCATATTCTTTCGTCCGAGATTGGACTCCATGGGGATTTGTTTCACCAACAGCTTCCACATCACAACCTGCAAGTGAGTGAAAAATATCTAACAGTTCCTGCAAAACAGATCGTTAGATAAAACCGTGCCCCAGGCGTGTCAAGATTTCAACACTTGGGTCACTCAACCTTCCGAATAAGATTTCAAGCTTTCAATCTTATAAACATGCATTGGAAGGGACCTGTATGTCTTAAAATGCAACATTCTTTATCAAAAATATTGGATGTTTTTGCAATCAAAGCGGTAATGAAAAACAAAAACAAAATTATTTGACTGAATATGCATTTTATTGATTTGAAAAATGTGGCTCAAACTGAGCAATACAAAGGAAGCAACTCCTGAAAAGAGGTAATTGCGCACAAAAGGAAAAATCTATCCTAATGGCAATGTGAAACCCGTGATCTCATCGAGTTCCAACTCGGTTACACCCCATATGTCCTCAGACTCTCCGTGCTTTCTGCCTTCTGAACAAGACGATTCCGATTGATCTCTACCGGGTATTATCCATGATGCTTTAACCAAAGCGCAAACGATCATGCTGGACGCAGTTGTTCGTTTCAATCCCTCTTTTGCCTGGACCGCCCTTTCGGGTTTTCAGTCCACCGGGATACCCCTTCTTGCCCAAGTCGCCTTTTCAGGTTTTCGACTTGTCGGGTGTACATTTTTTCTTTTATCCCTAATTTTTGCCCGAATCTTTCTTTCTATTTTTGGTTCGCCAGGATGCCCATTTTTGCCTGGACTATTTTATTCTTTTCGTCCAGCGGGTCTCTTTACACGAAGTATTTTTTAACTGCGTCCGCATTCACAGGGGATGGAAAATCCTCGCCATCCATGGTCGTTAGCAACAAGGCTTCACCAGAGAAAACCTTCTTGACCACGAATGGACCTTCATAATTCGGTGTCCATTTGCCCCTTCGATCGTTTTGAGGAGGAAGGATCCTTTTCAGCACCATATCACCTACGTGATATACCCGAGGTCGCACCTTCTTGTCAAAAGCACGCTTCATCCTTTGCTGGTATAACTGCCCATGATAGATGGCTGCTAGCCTCTTTTCCTCGATCAGGCTTAATTCTTCATACCGGGTCCTTACCCATTCAGCCTCTTGCAATTTCACGTCCATCAGGACTCTCAAAGAGGGAATCTGAACTTCAACAGGTAATACAGCCTCCATCCCATATACCAATGAGAAAGGAGTTGCCCCAGTAGATGTACGCACCGATGTCCGATACCCATGCAATGCAAATGGCAGCATCTCATGCCAATCTTTATAGGTTACCACCATCTTCTGCACAATCTTCTTTATATTCTTATTGGCTGCCTCAACCGCCCCATTCATCTTCGGACGATAGGGAGAAGAATTGTGATGTTCGATCTTGAATTCCCGGCACAATTCTGCCATCATCTTGTTATTCAAATTAGAACCATTATCAGTAATGATTCTCTCGGGAACCCCATATCTGCAAATGATGTCTCTCTTGAGAAACCTGGCAACGACCTGCTTTGTCACATTCGTATAAGAGGCTGCTTCCACCCACTTGGTGAAGTAATCAATAGCCACTAATATGAATCTGTGCCCATTCGAAGCTGTAGGCTCAATCTTTCCGATCATATCAATGCCCCACACAGCAAACGGCCATGGAGACGACATTAAGCTCAACGGATTTGGAGGCACGTGCACCTTGTCAGCATAAATCTGGCATTTATGACACTTCCGCACGAAATTGAAGCATTGGGCCTCCATTGTCATCCAGTAATAACCTGCCCTCAGCAGCTTCTTTACCATTGCATTCCCACTGGCATGGGTACCGAACGATCCTTCGTGAACCTCTTTCATCAATTGGCTTGCTTCTCTATCATCAACACATCTGAGCAAGACCCAATCAAAATTCCTCTTGTACAAAACCCCATCCTTATTCAGGTAGAACACCATGGCCAACCTCCGCAGAGTCTTTCGGTCCTTCTTAGATGCTCCCTCAGGATACTCTTGAGTCTCTAGATAGCGCTTGATATCGTAATACCACGGCTTCTCATCATCAGACGTTGTATCAACAGCAAACACATAAGCCGGTCTATCCAGACGACCTACTTCAACACTAGGGAACTGATTCCACCATTGCACCTTAATCAAGGCAGCCAGAGTAGCCAAAGCATCTGCCAAAGGATTCTCCTCTCTGGGCACATGATGCAACTTCACCTTGGTGAAAAACGTCAACAATCTCCTCGTATAATCTCGATACGGCACTAAATGAGATTGATGCGTATACCATTTCCCGTTAACCTGATTTATCACCAGAGCTGAATCTCCATATATGACAAGGTTCTTGATCCTCAAATCAATCGCCTCTTCAATCCCCAATATACAAGCTTCATATTCAGCTACGTTGTTGGTGCACTCAAATGTTAGCCGGGCAGCAAAAGGAATATGGGATCCTTTCGGCGTAACCAAAACAGCACCAACACCGCTTCCATTCACGTTAACGGCCCCATCAAACATCAGAATCCATTCGGATTCAGGGTCAGGCCCCTCCTCCGAGATTGGTTCCTCGCAATCTTTCGATTTGAGGAACATGATGTCCTCATCAGGGAATTCAAACTTCATCGGTTGATAATCATCAATAGGTTGCTGAGCGAGGTAATCAGACAATACACTCCCCTTGATCGCCTTCTGAGAGGTATACTGTATATCATATTCTGTCAAAATCATTTGCCACCTCGCAACCCGTCCGGTCAATGCTGGCTTCTCAAAAATGTACTTGATTGGGTCCATCTTAGAAATCAACAAAGTGGTATGAACTAGCATGTACTGCCTTAGTCGGCGAGCAGCCCAGACCAAAGCACAACAAGTTTTCTCGAGCAGTGAATATCTTGTTTCACAGTCAGTAAACTTTTTGCTAAGGTAGTATATGGCATGCTCTTTTCGACCAGACTCGTCATGCTGCCCCAATACACACCCCATAGATCCCTCGAGGACCGTCAGGTACAGAATTAACGGTCTTCCCTCCACAGGAGGCATCAGAATCGGAGGCTCCTGCAAATACTCTTTTATTTTTTCAAATGCCACTTGGCAATCATTATTCCACCTGACCGTTTGATCTTTTCTCAACAACTTGAAAATCGGTTCACACGTGGCTGTTAGGTGAGATATGAACCGTGAAATGTAGTTCAATCTACCTAAGAAACCACGAACCTCTTTCTCCGTTCTTGGTTCAGGCATTTCTCTTATTGCTTTTACTTTTGCAGGATCAACCTCTATTCCTTTCTCACTCACAATGAACCCCAGCAATTTACCGGACCGCACTCCAAACGTGCACTTGTTCGGATTCAACCTCAGTCTGAACTGTCTCAGCCGGTCAAACAACTTGGCCAGATCTACCAAATGCCCCTCTTCTGTTTGGGACTTTGCTATCATGTCATCAACATAGCATTCAATTTCATGATGAATCATATCATGAAACAAAGTCACCATGGCCCTCTGATAAGTAGCACCGGCGTTCTTGAGACCGAATGGCATCACCTTGTAACAAAAAGTGCCCCACGGTGTAATGAACGTTGTTTTCTCCATATCATCTGGCGACATTTTGATTTGATTATAGCCAGAAAAGCCATCCATGAAGGAAAACACCGAGAATTGAGTTGTATTGTCTACCAACACATCAATGTGAGGTAGTGGAAAATCATCCTTCGGACTAGCTCTGTTCAGATCTCGGTAGTCCACACACATTCTCACTTTGCCATCTTTCTTCGGGACTGGCACAATGTTCGCAACCCATGGCGGATAATTAGTGACAGCAAGGAAACCAGCATCCCACTGCTTCTGCACCTCTTCTTTGATTTTCATCGCCATGTCAGGTCGAGTTCTGCGCAACTTCTGCTTCACTGGAGGACAATCTGTTCTCAACGGTAGCTTGTGCACAACGATATCGGTATCCAACCCTGGCATATCTTGATAAGACCAGGCAAAGATGTCGACATACCCTTTCAACAATACTACCAATCTGCTCTTGACACTTTCCTCCAAAGCAGCCCCGATTTTCACCTCTTTCTTAACCTCATCGGTACCCAGATTTACAACCTCAATCGGCTCTTCGTGCGGCTGAATCACCTTCTCCTCTTGTTTTAACAACCTGGCTAATTCCCCTGGCAGTTCACAATCTTCTTCGTCTTCTTCTTCAGCAAGATAGATTGGATTGTCGAAGTCATACAAGGGTGTAACAGGATTGTTATCAATGAGATCCGGAGAATGATCGCATCTGCATGAATGTTGATTCATGCATTGCTTTAGAACCGGTGTGAGACAAATTGAAAAAGAAAAATGAAAACATTGCCATTTTTATTTTGTTTTTAAACTGCAAAAATAAATGAAAAACAGGGAACACCGCTTTTTGTTGAAAAACATCCATTTATTAATGATGCGAATTTGCAAATTTAAACATGAGGTGGCCCTTACAATGAACCATTACGTGTCGGGCAACACGTATGGCTTTCATGCATATAAGACTAAAGCAAGAAAAATATTACTCTTCCAGCAGAGTGACCCGGATGATCTTTTCAGCCTTCCAGTTCTGGACTCCCATCCCTGGCGCGCACGGCTTTATCCACCGGTCCATGTCACAGTCGCTATCAGCATCTTCACCCATCATGCAGATGTGATCCAGATCCAGCATTCCGACACTTGTGAAGGTGACTGACGTACGACGTCCTCTGCCTAGTCCTGAGCCTCGGCCCGGCTGGTATCCCACTCCAAAACGATCTTTCTTCGCGGGGACATCCATCATTCTGCCCCAACCAGGAGCCTCTCCACTTTTAACCACCTCAGCAGCCTGCTTGTATGAAGCAATGGACGGTTTTTCTTCCTCTTTGGCAAACAGAGCATTCTCCACCTTAACGGTTTCAAAGGCCTGACTGGGCGTCTCCCATATCTCGCCGTCCATCTCAACATATTTGAAAGAAGATAAATGGCTGACAAAAATGTCTTCCTCTCCGCACACAGTGACGACTTGGCCCTCCCAGATGTACTTCAGCTTCTGGTGCAAAGTCGAAGTCACTGCCCCAACAGCATGGATCCACGGACGACCCAACAGGCAACTGTATGCCGGCTGAATATCCATGACATAGAAAGTTGACTTGAACACCTCAGGGCCAATCTTCACTGGCAGCTCTACCTCTCCAAACACAGCCCGCTTTGACCCATCAAAAGCCCGCACTATCAAATCTGTTGGAGTCAAAATCAGCCCATCACAGTTCAGCTTTGCCAAGGCCTTCTTCGGCAACACATTCAAAGAGGAGCCGGTATCAACCAGCACATGCGAAAGCACGGCTCCTTTACATTCCATAGCAATGTGTAAAGCCCGGTTGTGACTCCTCCCATCCACCGTCAAGTCCATGTCAGTAAATCCCAACCCATGGCTGGCATGAACATTAGACACGACCGTCTCCAACTGGTTTATCGTTATCTCCTGAGGAACATAGGCCTTCTTCAATATTTTCAGTAAAGCCTCCCTATGCCCCTCAGAGCTTAACAACAATGACAGAATGGAGATTTTGGACGGAGTCTGCTGCAAATGGTCAACTAATTTGTACTCTGACTTTTTGATGATTCTCAAAAATTCCTCAGCATCGTCATCAAGTTTTTCTTCCGACCCAACCGGCGCCGGTGTCACCACAGGAGTACTATTATCAACCACTGCCTTTCCTTTCGCCCTGGCTAAAGCCTCGGCCTTTTCTTTTTTCTCTTTTTCTCCTTCTCCCCTCCTCAACGCATCGGGAGCAAATAATCTGCCACTGCGAGTGAAACCGCTGGGACCGGCATTATCCACCTTTGACACGGTGGTTTCACTAGCAGTCTGTTCCTCCAACTTTTCCCCATTACAGTAGACCTCTCCACCATAATGCCAAGGCACAGCATCCTCTTTGTCATATGGAATTGGTCCAGGTACCGTGATAGTAACTGGAGCCGCTTCAGCAAGATTTGACAAATCCACCGGATCAAAATATATCGTTATGGTGGAGACCTCCTCTTTCCCCTTATCGACCTTTTTCTCAATCACAATACCCCCATTGTCCATCAAACCCTGGACAGTCTTCCTCAGAAGTACGCATCCCTCGGGAGCAACAGTGCACTCAGCACAACCATAACCACAACCCGGGTAGACCCCATTTTTCAACAACTGCCTCTTGACCTCGGCCAGAGGAGTCTTCAACTGATCCACAGACAACAACCCAACTCGATTCTCCTCAGAGATCGCATTCACCCCCCTCTGACCATGCGCGGGCATGGGGTTAGCATTCACATTGGGAGATGGTGCGAAGTTGATTGCTTTCGAATCCACCAGGTCTTGAACTGTGTGCTTAAAAGCTTTACAGTTCTCAATGTTGTGTCCGGGAGCACCCGAGTGGAATTCACATTTTGCATTTTCATCATAGCTGGCTGGCCTCTGATCAGGTCTCAAAGGTGCCAGAGTCCTTGTCTGTACCAACCCCAAATCCATCAGCGTCTTAAACAGAAAAGAATAAGTCACCAGAGGTCTCTCAAATTGTCTATCCACTGCTCTACCCCTTACCTGATAACCAGCCCTTTGAGGCCTCTGCTGGAAGGGTTGCCTCTGTTGTTGTTGTTGCTGCTGTTGCGGTTGCTGTTCAGCAGGAATGGTTACCGCAGCAGTGTGCTGGAAGTAACGATCCCTACTGGGTCCTCGTTGAGCATAGACAACGCTTGTGTCACCCTCCTTCTTTCTCTGACCGTTATTACCAAACGGCTTCTTCGACCCAGACGACGAAGAAGAAGCAGTACCCTGAATTTTACTGAGCTTCAACCAGTTCTCTATCCTCTCTCCAGCCACAACTATATCAGAAAAGTTGGTCACCGGACAACCAACCATCCTTTCAGCAAAGGCCCCCTGCAGGGTCCCCATGAAAAGATCCGACATTTCTCTGTCAACAAGAGGAGGTTGCACTCTGGCAGCCAACTCTCTCCATCGTTGGGCATATTCCTTAAACCCTTCACTGTTCTTTTGAGACATACCCTGCAGCTGGGTACGACTCGGAGCCATGTCAGCGTTGAACTGATATTGCTTGAAGAACGCGTCCCCAAGATCCTGCCAATTCTTTATATCTGAGGACTTCAGCTTGGTATACCATTCCAGTGAGCCTCCGGACAGGCTGTCCTGGAAAAAGTACATCCACAGCTTCTGATCCATGGTGTACGCAGAGATCTTGCGGACAAATGCCTGCAAATGAGTCTCAAGACAAGAACTCCCATTATAACGATCAAACGCGGGCGCTTTAAACTTTTGTGGGATCACAATCCCCTCAATTAGCCCCATATTTGACATGTTGATCATCCCCGGAGTGGCATAACTTTCCAGCACTTTAATCTTTTCAGCCAACAGCTGAATCTCCTTGCTTTGAGGCTGGACCCCATAATGACCCAAGGGCTCATTATGCATTGAAAACTGGTCTGCTTCCCTGTCTTCCTCTCTGTCCTCATCAAACCCATAGAATGGAGGCAACAGACCGTCCTTCATATTCTGCCCCAGACCGGGCCCAGGCTGACCACCAGCACCAAAACCAGCAGCATTGTTCACAACACCAATAGTCGTTCTCTTTCCACCGTCACGAGACCCCAGCCCCTGGTTGGATACACCATCCAGGTTTACACCACTATTCGCTGCAGAAGCCCGCTCGAGCTTCTCAACTTTGTCTGCTAGAGCTTTCTGACCAACTGCAAAGCCTTGCATGATGTTGATCAGCTCAGTCATCTTGTCCTTCAGCTCAAGGAGATCAGTACTCGGGAGATCCATTAGCCTGGGAGTATTGCGCCTTGTGAAGTATCTGTGAGGTCGGGTTGAGTGCAAAGGTACAGTTCTGCGAGCACGAGCAATGATTCCTGAAACAATCAAGCACGTTAGCAACAAATACCTGCAAAATAAAACACAAGTTATTATGATCAATGCATGGATGCAGTGTTTATCCACATGAGGAACACTTTGTCTCTCGATCCTGGCTTCATCGAGACAAATAATAATCCGGCATCAATATTTTGATATTCAGCATTTGATTCCATCGTGCAGATCGGAGATATGTGATTTAGCATGATACCCCCAAACCATGTGTGTGCTTGTGTGAGTGCATACGGTAAAGCAAATAAAGCTTGAAGATCAATCACTGAATGAAAAATAACCATCACATAACAAAATGCACAATAAGTGCCATAGTCATACATCAAATCAGATACAAATCTCCAGAATCGGGAAAGACATACAAACAAAATGAATTCCGTCAACAAGCCTGACGGTAATCCAACACAAATGAAAGATCAGCCTGATGAGGGTCCCACAGATGGCCCTATCTCATCTTCCATCCTTGCGAACTCTGCGGCGAACCTGAGCTCGGTGTTCTCCTGCTGTAATCTCCCCACCTCCTTCTGGTGAATCTTCATCTGCCTGAAGTAGTGATCTCTCTCAGCAATGTAATGATCTCTCTCGGCGATGATCTTCGCTTTCTCCGCTTCCCACTCTGCAGCAAGGACTCTGGCTCTAGCATCTCTCTGATCCCTCACGAGGATTTGCCTCTTCTTCTCATCTTCAATGACCTTTGAAGCTCTAGCCAATCTCTCTTTGGTGATGTCACGCTCCTTTGTTGAAGATGCCAAAGCCTGACTGACCTTCCCATAGTAAGTAGTATCCATCTCAAAGCGCTTTGCTTCCAGGGCATGTCGCTTGTCTTGATCTTCCATCTTCACTCTGAGCTCCTGATTAGCCCTCTGAACCCGAGCAACACTCATCTCCAATTCCGTCTTCTCTGCGAGCAACTGATCTCGTTCCCGCTTCATCTCTAAGAACTCGTCCATACTAACAGCATAAGGAGTCTCGTCAATCAACGGATACCAAGGATCAACCATAGGGAACGGTAAACAAGTAAGCTCCACTCTCCTACTGAGCCAGTCATCGAACGGAGGAAAAGATCTGTTATTAGCTCTACCCCAGGAAACCTTGCCTTTCCTTTGAATGCTGCGCCATGCCTCAGCTACTTGCTTCACCCTGGCCTGATTGCCCTCAACTGGGAAGTACACAGATTCCTGAACCTCACTTTTGTACGGAGGAAGCTCCATAGCAAATCCCATCTGCCTCTTAAGAAGTGTCGGGTTATAATTAATGCAACCCTGAACTCCTATAAGCGGTACATTGGGAAAACCCCTACAACTGCAGATGAAATCCTGTCCCACCCCACTACTGTGAGTCCAATCTATGTCTTTGGCCCTCAAACCCATCAGCTTGGTCGCCCAATTAACATTCTGGCCCAGAAGAACAAAAGCACCCTTGGAAGGCAAGTAACCCATAAACCACTTGTATAGCAACTGAGCGCAACATCGAATCAATCCCCCACGCCTCTTCTCGTTCCGGTTATGAACTGAGTAATATACATCTCCAATCAAGGTGGGAATAGGATTTCCTCGAACAAACAAGCGAATGGCATTAATATCCACGGAGTTCTTCTGGTTAGGAAACAGAATGATCCCATAAATGCCCGCAGCAATCAAAGCACAGACAGCTTTCCAATTACCCAATTCCGCATGTTCCTTAGCCTTAGCCTCCAGGAAACTCAGATGAAAACCAGGCAACTTCCCCTTCTCTTTCAGATTACCCTTCACCATCTCCGGACTCAAATAAAGAGCACGGGCAATCCCTCCAATATCAGGTTCCTCCTTGGTAGCATAGAAAGGAACCTGATCTCTGATCTGAAGGCCCAAAATATCAGCATAATCCTCCATCAACGGCCCGAGTAAGTAATCTGGGAAGACAAGACACCTCAAGCTAGGATCATAGAACTGGAGAAGAGTATGAATGGCACTCCTGTCTCTGTCAGTGAGTCTGAAAACCATCTTCAAAATACCCCCATACACCTCACGAAACAACCCCACATGGTCGGATGCAATCAAAGTTATCATACCCTTCAACACACTGATCTCTGGGTCGAAGAAACTGTAGGCCACAACGTCCTTCAAACCGGGTCTCCTCATGTCTAAGAAATCTCTCAACCAGGATCTCGATCAAAAGGTCCCTGCATATGGGCAAACATGTGTTAGATGCAGATAAATGCATTATGTAATGATGCTGATGAATGAATGCAATGCGTTGCCATCCTCCGAGTCATCTGATCATCTGTACTGAAACCTGGTCTCTGAACTGATCATAACCATCTGAGGGAACAAGTAACCACCAATCCATCTCAAGGGTTCTGAAATAAACGGAAGACAGATACATCATCATCATCATCAAACCATCTCTGAACAGATACCCACAATCATCTGAATCGGCCCGGGGAATCCTGAAATAAACGGATCCCCACTGATAAATAACACGGACAGCACTCCGGCGTCACCGCAATACATGCCCATAAATCCGACTTATAAATATGACTCTGATCCACGGAACAAAAAGTCACCATCTGAGTCACCAACAGAACATGCATCTGAAAGAATCAACCCTCCCCTCACAGGTAAATTCTAATCAGGTCATCCTAAGGCGGATAATAGTCTCGACAATCGGGCAGAGATACTCAATGGGTTTGCCCTTTCGGGTGTGCCATTGTAGCTCCCTTAAGATCGTCTAAACCAAAGATCCGGGAAATGATCGGTCACCAGAGTCAATAGTTCAAAAGAGATAACCCAACCAAAGTGGAAAACCCCACTGGAAGAGCACTTCTCAGATGAACCTCGTCCGGCTTGTGGTATGTCACGTCGCAACAATGTGCCCAACCGGCATGTGAGCGACGTGAGACCACGCTAATCCTAGGTGTATACTCGAGCCTGGGTTTTAGCCCCACTCAGAACACCCACCCCAAACAGAGGAACCACCTGCACAGAGGACGGCAACAACATGATAGTATGATGCCTGCAAATATTTATACAAATATATACACAGTCAGAATAATAAGTGCAATAAATAAAGCGGCAAAAGCAACCTAAACTATCCTAGAATGCTAGGAGAGACTCGCTTAGGGAAGATGGACCAGCACAGGTCAACATCTATGGGTCCCTAGCAGAGTCGCCAGCTGTCGCATCCGCGAAAAAACAACCGGCGGGCTGAAACAAAAACAACACAGAGCCGCCACTGCGCGTTATTTATCCCAAGATAGGGAAAGGAAACGCTCAGAGAAACCTGGACAAAGCATGGTCTCGCGACCAAAGAGAAAGGGTAAGGGAGTCGGTTACGCAAGTGGAAGGTATTAGCACCCCTCACGTCCGTCGTACTCGACGGGATCCACGTTCTAAGAAAAGAAAAGGTTGCTAAAACACCACACACACACGCACCGAAGACAACACAGATGGGGTTAAGGGGAAGAGAGCTCGATAGGACGTCGCATCCTATGCCTACGTATCTCGTCTGGAACGAGAATCAGAGCTGCCGTAGTTCGGCTCACGCACGCCAAACAAGCAAACAAACACACCGGCAAACATGGAGCCTGAAAGCCAATCACTGGACTTACATCAGCATCCGAACCAAAACACACACAAGAAGATAACACGCAAACACACACAAAAAGAAAAAAAAGTGCCCGGAGAGACCTCGCACGGTCTCCTGCCTACATACCTCGTCTGGAACGAGGATCAGGGCGATGTAGTTCCCCTGAAAGGGAAAGAAAATCTAGCCAGAAACCAAGGGAAGACACACTACCAGGGAGCTGGACTCGAGCCTAGTGTTGTCATGCATCATTACTCTACGTTGCGGTTTCTACCTACTTGCACAACTGCAAGCTAATCCTATCCAGGAAGAAAGCAAACATACAAGCATACAAGCAAACAGAGCAAACTAATATTCACAAAGCACACACTATAACCAGTCAAGTGAGGCTCAAACAATGGGTTTGACTGCCGAAGCAAGTCATCTGTACATGGGTAGTATTCGCTCTTAACCTTGCCATTGCGAGGCTAAGGTGAAGCAGATGAAAGGTGAGTGAAGATTAGACTTCACAACTCTTATCCCTGACCAGGGAGAGCTTCAGACAAAGGAGCGTGGGTCCAGAATGGAGGGACCCTTCTACGCTCAAGACTCTGACTCGATTGTGCAACAGCACAAGATCTTGGGTTTGTGTCCCAATGCATCAACACAGTGGTGTGAGCAGAGGGACGACTCACAGAATAGCGGGGGATAGATTGCATATCCCTTGGGTTCCGCCAATTGCCTCATAGAGGTCTTCACCTGCTTGGCACAAATGTAAACAACCACAAACATCGCCTCTTAAGTTGGACTTCAGACAGTTGCCTGGCTAAATAACAAGCCAGGTCTTCCAGACTACATGAAGAATAGAAGTCCTACCTCAACTGGTTTAAAAACCAAGCAGCAGCAAGCAAGTTCTTAAAGAACTGTAAGCGACTAAATGTACCTGAAATCAATCAAGTATCATCAGTACTCAGACAAACCAACGATATACAGCAAATGTTAATCTATACAGACAACACAAGTTAATGCACACAAGTGCAAGCTATGAGCTCAAGCTCAAGCATCAAACCTACAACACAAAATCAATGTTAGTTTACAACATCAAACAAAACTCAATTTAATCAACTTGCACTTTTTCCTTTAAGCCTTTTTGCATTTCGACCTGAAAATCCACACCAAATGTGAGAAACTAGACCACTAGGCCAAGCCTAGGGTCCAAAGGGATAAAAAAAATCTAAACAGCAAGCAAAACCAATCCAAAATCACATTCAAACAAATAGAAAGCAAATGCAATTGGTCTCATGCTCATATCATTCACCAATATCAATTCATGCACAATATACCACAAACTAGGTCAAATACAACACCAAAAGTCCAAACAGAATGACTTCAATCAAAGGCATACCAAAACAATTCCAAAAATCCTCAAATAATTCACACCTAAACAGGACACAATCAACAAGTAGCATGTCAATTTTCAGCTCAATTGGACAAAAGAAAGTAGGTCAATGAAAATCAAAAAGTCCAGACACAATTATGTAAGCCAATTCAAGACATCCAAGCAAGCATCCATTTCAATAATTCATAAAACAGTGACATACCAATGATCATCCACAATGTTACACAATGTTACCAAATGAGCATACAGAGAAGAAAATTATCAATCAATTTGAAAATGCAACCAAAAATTCCAGCAAAATTCACATATTATCTTGACATACCAATGATCATCCACACAAAATTTCAGCTCAAATCAACATCCCTAAGCATTTTAAATAAAATCAGAAAGTTGACCTAGCTTGGTGTGACACAAATTGTCACACCTTAATCCAAAAATTCATATCTAATCAACCAAGTATCCAAAATTCACAAACTCTACATGGAAATCACCATCAACATGTCCAGAATAAGCACAAAAATTTTCATTCATTTCTTTACAAGTATGAGCATTTCATGAAGGTTATGGTGAAACATGCAAAAAATGAGACATGAACAAAATCAATAGGCCAATCAAATTTCCACACGTGCAAAAATTTCACAAAAATCACCATAAAATTCTACACATTCTCATGAGCATGGCACAAAAAATTTCACAAAAATTGGATGAATTATGAGTGAGTTATCCATTTTCTAAGTTGTGGTAACAAAATTGAAATTGAAATAAGAAAAAGAAAATGAAATAACAAAATAAATTGAAGGAATGGCATTGTTGTAAATTTTAATACAAAGGCCAAAACGGCGTTGTATTGAGACGCGGCAACGGAATGTTCTCATTGGCCAACAGTGGCGCCAAACAAGAAATTCAAAAGGCCAGGCAATGTATCGGATCAAACACAACAATTTTTCCAGAAAACTCGTCCTTCATCGCGTGTTCTAACGGTTCTTCATCTCCAGCAATGGTCCTGAATGAAACTCAACGAAAATGGACAAGCGAGGTACCGTTGGAACCGTCTCTCAACCTAGGTCACAAATATGCTACCGATTTCGCCTAACTCTCACTATATCTCACGGATCGAGCATTTAAAGTTTGGCATTCAAACATTCAAAGCATGATAACTCATCCTACAGTTCACCAAATCAAAAACTAAACCTAGCATGTTGATCTACATTGAATGAACTTTCTAACGCATATAACAATTTAAGCAATGGAAGAATTCGAAAACATACCTAATGATGAAGGCAACGCTTGAATCTGGCGTTTCTGGATGTATCTTGCCAAAACAGATGCAGAAGAAGCTTTAGGAAGATGATTGGAGAAGCTATCTCAACTCAAACACGATCCAGAAGCAAGAACTCTCAAAACTCCATTGTTGCACTCATGATGAACAGTCACGATCCAGCAAGGTTATGGCAATGGCTTGATGAAACAGATGGAGATCTTGCCTTGTAGAACACGAACCAAAAGGAATTATGCAAATTGATGGAGAATTCGTGGAGTTTTGATCAAAAATGTTGAATGAAGATTCTTGAGATTTTGAGAGAAAATGGAGGGAAAAATGGTTACAACTCTTGGAGAATGTGAAGTGATTACAAATTCTGTTATGATTAAGGTTAAATACTCACTCCTTAATCCCATTCCTAATCACCAATTAGCAAAATGAGTGAAATTAGCATAATGCCATTTTTCAATGCAAGGGCAAAAATGACTTTTCACATCAGGCCTTATGACAGCAATGTGACAGCTCAGACATCTTCTAATTACCATTTGGAATGTGTTGGCTTTTGTCTCATGTTAATTGGCTTTGTATTTCTCAATTTCACTATGTCATGCCAAAAATGCATTTTAAGTGAAGATTCAAAAATAGCCTAGCCAAATATTGATCCTTGAAAACTCATGACAGTTCAAACCACTTCTATTTGGCATATGTGATGTGTTGCAAAAACTCCCATTCCAAAATTCCCATTATTTCTCAAGTTGGACCATTTTGCCCTTGGAGTTTAATTAGTACACTTGAAAATTGACCTTTTGCATTGACCATTTTTGATGAATTTTGATTATGCACCATGAAAGTACATGTTAAATGGAGTTTGCTCATAAAAAGATCACTCAATTTGGACACTCCATGTGAAAGTTATGCCACTTTGATTATAGGTCATTTTTGAAATTGAATGGACCATAACTTGCCAACCATGCATGGGAATTTCAAGTTCTTGGACTTTTTGAAAAGGTGAGACCAAGATCTACAACTTTCATGTTGAACAAATTTTCATTTGAAGCTTCCTTGGACATGTAATTTTATGGTCAAAAACTTTCCATTTTTGGAAACTTCCATTACAAGTCACTTTCTATTTTTGGCAATTTTTGTTCTGACTTTATTTTCTCCATTCTTGAGCTTTGACATGTCAAATAACACTTGTTTCAACATGAATGAAGTGTATCCAACTCTCTCCCACCTCCAAATCCATAAAATCAAGCACAGTTGACCACAATTGACTTTTTCAACTGATAGATGAATTTGGCAATGCACTGATCAAGTTAAGCCCCAATCCTCTGATGAAATGGCTCAAGGATGAAACCCTAGCCTCAATAAGCTCCATAAAATCATATGATGATCCCCATATCCATTGTAGACCCCATCTCCTTGCCATGCCCTGATTGGCTCAATGCACCTGATTAGGGTTGACCAGTGGTCAAAACCCTAATCTCAAAGAATGTGCTCCCACACTTGATGATGACAAACCATGATGATGATGATGAATCATTTCAACCAAGATAAAGACCAATCTCCTTTGAGAACCACAAAACCCTAATTTGGACCTCCACATCCTCAGATGATTAATGACCAGTCCAATGAAACCCTAGCTTGCACATGACCTCCTTTCTTCTGATCAAGACTTGGGAGAATGGCTTGCACCATGTAACCACATGATATGCAATATGCAATGCCTAATGACCTAAAAAATGATATGTAATATGTTAAGCTAGTCCCAAGAGAGGAGGGCAAATTTTGAGGTGTTACACTATCAAACTGCTCTATGGTGACATCATGATCCACGTATGCCTCGTCCAACACCCTCTTCAAAGCTTCGCGGTGTGGCTCAGAATTCATCAACAAAGATAAGACAAATATCTTTGATGGAGTTTGTAGTAATTGATCAATAACATTATATTCACTCATTTTGATGAGCCTTAGCATCTCATCACCATCCTCTTTCAAAATTCCAGACTAGCCAACCAGGATAGGAGTATTATTATTCTTAACAACAACAGGGTCAACACCCTTCACAACATGAACAAAATTATTTGAAGAAGAAATCCCCACGGGATCAGCAGGATTAACAACAGTTCTTTTCACAATGTCTTCATGGGATTTCGGCTGAGCCGAGAAAACACGACCACTATGGGTCACACCACTGACATCTAAAATGCTCACCACAAAAGTTAAGGGAAACGGCACCTCCTTTCCATCCTTTAGCATGACTGCGTTATATCGGTAAGGAACAACTTTGTCTGATACATACGGAACAGGACCCGCTGGCTTTATCATAAGAGCTGGTGATACTTTCTTCTTGCTGCCATCATACTTGATAATAACAAGATTAGGAATTTTAAACACGGAAGTAATAACATCAACTTCGTCCTCATTACGATTTTTAAGTATCTCAATCATCCCCTAATCTATTATCTCTTGGATGTGCTTTCTCACTTGACGGCATCCTCTCTCATTGATTGTGCACACCTGGCACCTATCATGGTCATGCTCGTAGTGGATGTGTTCACACAACAGCTTGTGCATCTCAACCAAGGATTGCCTTATGTCATTCACATAAAGGACTTTGTATTTGCCAGGGCATCCCTGGACCATATTAACAACTTCCTTCCCATGCTCGGGCAATGGATTCTTCTTTACATTTGGAACTATGTCCTCAAAAAACAATATCCCACTTCTCACAAGGTCTTGCACTTTGGTCTTCAATGGATAGCAATTCTCCACATCATATCCGGGAGCACCGAAATGATATACACAAAGGAGTTCAAGCTTGTACCACCATGGAGGATTGGTTGGTACAGCGGGAGGATCTCGTGGATTTATCAGCTTCCTATCGATCAAGGAAGGATAAAGCTCAGCATACGTCATTGGAATCAGGTCAAAAGTTACCCTTTTCCTCTCGTAATTGCTGGTGCTGGTGTTATTATTGTTGCGAGGCTAGTAGGCCTGTTGTTGTTGACGATATTATTGTTGTTGTGGTTGTTGTTGATGAACTTCTCTGAAAGCAGGTGCTATATGAGACACCTGGTGTTGGTTGACAGCTGATCGCACATCCTTCCTCCTTACAGAGGGCCTTCTTTTAACATGAGAGGACACATCATGAGTCTCTCCCTTCTTCTTCCTAGCAAAGCCTCCATACTTCTTTGCTGAGGAACCGTCATCTCGAGATAAACGTCCTTCACGGACCCCTTCTTCTAATCTCATCCCCATATTCACCATTTCGGTGAAGTCTGAGGGAGCACTAACGATCATTCTCTCATAATAGAAAGAGCTCAAAGTCTTCAAGAAGATCTTTGTCATCTCCTTCTCTTCCAGGGGTGACACTATCTGAGCTTCCAGTTCTCGCCATCTCTAGGCGTATTCCTTGAAGGTCTCCTTATCCTTCTGGGACATTGCCCTCAACTGGTCCCTGTCTAGAGCCATATCCATATTATATTTGTATTGCTTAACGAAGGCCTCGCCTAGATCGTTGAAAGTGCGGATGCTTGCACTTTCCAGCCCCATATACCAATGGAGTGCAGCACTTGTCAGGCTATCCTGAAAGTAGTGAATCAATAGTTGGTCGTTGTCAGTCTGTGTTGACATCTTGCGAGCATACATCACAAGATGGATGAGCGGGAATGTATTTCCCTTATACTTCTCAAAGTCAGGCACCAGGCACAACTCAACAACACTTTTCCCAAAGAGGTCCTTACCCCTCAAAGTCTTTAGTTCCTTGCGCAACTCAAGGAATTGATCTTTCATTTCGTCCATCTTCTCATATACATCCGGGCCCTCAGATGGCTCAGAATGATAAATGGTGTCTTTAACACGGGGAAGGATGTGCACAATGGGAGGTGGCACAGACAGGACCGAGCTAGATGCCGACATAGAAGCGAGAGTAGGAGCAAAACCTTCTGGCATGAAATTGGATGGCATTCCCCAAGGGGACCCAGCTGGCATAGTCAGAGCGAAGTGGGCTGTTGCAGTAGGCACAATTGATGTAGCTACCTCAGATATGACAGTCCTCGCGGGAGGAGTTGCAGGAGTTTGTGAAGCTTGGCTTTGTGCGGCTAGAACTGACTCCATCATGGCAGTCAGCCTAGCAATCTCTTCCTTTAAGTCCCTGTTCTCTTACTCGAGAGGTTCCATTATCTTCAGATGATTTGCTACGGTATTATACCGGTGCGTCAGCTTGTCTTCAAAATAAATGAAGAGCAAAGAGTTAGACCACTGATCAAGAGCTTAGAACAAAACCTGCTTATGCATATGATGCATGCAATGTTTGTGCATATGGTTTGTTTTTTATTAGAGGGACTTTATAGAGATCTATTTGCAAGTATTTGAAAATATTTATGGAATTCTCATAGCAATAATATTTGGAAACTTTTTACACCAGAGAAGTAATACAGTTTTGGTAACCAAATACAATACGAGAGAAAAGGAGAATGAACATCCTATGGAGCCCTAGAAACAATCGTCCAAAGCCCTCGAGATTGGAAGATAAGTTGCCCGAAGCCTCTTCACCTCTCTCTCATAAGCTGCTTCCATATCGGCCTTCTCCTTGGCGAGCTGATCATACTTCCTCTTCCAAAACCTAGAGGAGTGAGGAAGATGAGAAGTAAATACATCATCAAGCTCATCAATAACCTGATGCTCTAGAAATTCTATCACTGCATCCTTATCTTTGAGTTGCTGAAGAAGTTCCTCACGCTCACAAACCCATGCACGCGAATGGTCTTCATCTCTCAACTCCTCTACTCCTTGGTTAGGGAGGGTTGAAGGACCAACCATAACCATAGGGGTAGGTCTCGGATACTCGTACGGCATGCGGTACTCAAGATATCTCTTCCTCACCCAAGCGGTGTAAGGTTCCAAAGCAATACAACTCTTCGGACCAAGCTCATTCCTCCCTTTCCTATGAACTTTGCGCCAGGCGCGGACCATCCTATCCTTCAAGTTTTGGGGATCTTTACCCTCTTAAAAGAACACACCTTCCAACAAAATGTTATTAGAGGTTTATCCTTTAAGGAGAACCCAAGCTGACAGCGAGCCAAAGCAGGGTTGTAGTTAATTCCACCATATGTACCAAGAAGAGGCACATTGGAGAACTCACCACAAGAGTCAATAATCTGAACGCCATCATAAACACGGTTATACCAAGAGATATCATCATTAGTGAGAGACATAAGTCTTGTGGACCACCATATACATCCCTTGTTCTCCTTGAAGGCAAGCGTCTGAGGCAAGTGCGAAACAAACCACTTGTACAACAGAGGCAGACAACACATAATGGAACCCCCACCCTTTGCATTCCTCGTATGCAAAGAGAAATAAGTGTCACCCAACAGAGTCGAAACAGGATTAAGAGAAGAGAAAATCCTAATAGCGTTCACATCCACGAAATTGTCGATGTTGGGAAATAACACTAGCCCATAGATGAGTAGTACAAATATGGATTCAAAAGCTTCCTCACTCATGGCCTTCCCAAACAAAGTAGCTTGGGCAATGAGAAAATCAGACGGGAGACCTTGAATTCCACCTTTGGTAGTCATATGGGCAACAAGGTCAGATACATCCACATGAAGCATATCATCAATCTCTTGAGAAGACGGAATCTTCTCCAAACCGCTGAATGGCGACTGATCAAGAATAGGTATACCCACATGATAAGCGTACTCCTCCAATGTAGGAAAAAGCTGGAAATCCGGAAAAGTGAAGCACCGATACAGAGGATCATAGAACTGCACCAACACACTCATCAGACCTCCATCCACCTTGGTAGAAAGAATAGACAGAAGCTTTCCATGGCAAGCTTTGAACTCCAAGGGCTCTAATACATAAGATGTCAAACTCCTTAACTCTTTCAAGTCGGGTTGTCGGAAACTTTACTTCTTCGTATTCCTTCTTTGCTTATCCATGTCTAAAAATTTGCAAATAGACCTCTTAAGTTCCTTGAAATTTTTTATTGTTGATGATATGGATGCATATGAATGCATGAATGCATGAATGCAACAATCACACTCAAGGATCAAGCAAGTGACACCACACAAAGGTCACGGGATGGCTCACGTCATCGTAAATATCAATCATCCATTTTGGTGGATTATGGTTTACACCTTATCAACACCCAAGTTCCAATGATATTGAGGATATACGAGAACGGATCAACCGCGAATCAAGGGTTTGTTGTAAGTCACAAGCATGGAGTATCGGTTAAGAACCACCCAAAGGGAGTGTGCTATGGTTAAACTTGACAATCATGTTCTAGAAGGGTCCCCATAGTCATCATCTCATCTTTCGGATATTATCGGATAAAAGGATTACTCGTATTCCAAAAACATTCTCAAGAGAGACTCTTATGAGTGTAGTATCGCGTAACAATTGTATCAAATCTTACACTTGAACGACCTTCGCACTACATACTAAAATAGGCCAAGATGGGCTAGGTATCTAAGGTCATTGGCTTCTAAGGTCTATATTGGAAAGAGTAATTCCTAACCATAACTACTCGTGTGACATTATTGATCCCAACAAGACCTCCACCAAGTGAATGGGCTTGCAAGTCAACTTGTTAAGGAATAACTCCACACAAGTCAACAAGACTATGCCATTCTCCTATCATAAGTGCACTCGAGTTCGGGTATAGAACTCATATCACAAGAAATCACCAAGAATACAAACAATTAATATACCAAGCAATTCATACATTAAAAATAATACAGTCACCCCAAATTTACACAAAAATATGTCACCAATAAATATAAACATACAACACATATAAGCAAAAAGTAGGCTAAACCCACTAGAGAGTTGAGTGCCCAGCAGAGTCGCCACTTTTCTGTAGCGGGGTATTCGTTACCTTATGGTTTATTGACTAAACCAAAAGTAAACATACAATTCGAGTCGCCACCGCACTTTTATTTGTCCAAAGGAAAGGCTAAAAAGTGAACAAAAGCCAAGTAAGAAGTTTTATCAAATAAAAAACTAATAAAAATGTCAGAGATCTAGGTAAGGGGGTTGGTTATGAAATGGGAAGGTTTTAAACACCCAAAACATCCTTAGTACTCTAAGGGAGCCCTTATTGCAAAATGTGTTGTAGGTTGGTGAAATTCTAGTTATCAGACTTTGGATGTCACACTGGTTGTTATGACATCCAATTCTGCACAGACAGGGATTATGCAGAACTTAACAGTAAGTGCAGTAAATAACACAAGTAATTGTTCACCCAGTTCAGTCCAACATGACCTACATCTGGGGGCTACCAAGCTAGGGAGGAAATCCACTATTAGTAGTATCAATTCAAAGCTAAACTCACCCGTTTACAACTTCTCACTTAATCCCTACCCAATGCAATTTCAATCTTAACCTAAGATCAGAGTTCCTACTCACTCCCCCTCAATCACCTCAGTGATATTAAAGACACTTTGAAGTCACACTTCAAAAACAACTCTTGATTATGCTTCACAGCTTAAATCAAGATACACAGCACTCACGCTTAAAAGCTTTGAGTGACACAACACTTACAACTCAATGAACACCCTATGCCAAAGCTATCATCTACTTGATAATGGCTTGGCTTACAAGATACGTCTAATACTAGACTCACAAAATACAGCAGTGAAGTATGATGGACACACTAAATCTTCACGCCTCAAAATCCCCGAAACTGAATGAAGGAATGCCTTCCTTTTTATATTGCAGCACCTGGGCTTTTGCACCTGTATTTTCCTGAATTTTTGGTCACACGAGTTCCCTCAAATTCAACATTTAGGTTGCTAACAAATAGGCTATTTGTTAGGTTCATTGAATGTAGCTTGGTTGTTGATTTCCTGGATTTTCTCTCAGCTGTTGAATCCCTAAAGAATAGCCTGAGAAAAAGCTGAAACAGAAAACTGAACAACCTACAATTTAGCATATGCTGTCAGGAATGAATGTCACGACATTCAGCTTGACATCAAGGTCCATATGCTGAGTCTGTTTTTCCAGAAAACAGACTGTACAAATTTGCTGACCTGTACCCGATCAAAATGACCATACTACAGTAACAGCTTACATTAATAAATGTCAAAGTGTCCAACTTAACATTTACACAATTGGCCTTAAGTTAGTTCTGTTATTCTCTTGAAGAACAAACTAAGTAAAATGCTGAAGTATAGCAGAACACCACTCTGCCTAATCTTCAGTAGCTGCTGTCAATGATGAATGTCACAACATCCAGTTTGACATTCAGTCAGTAGGCCTTATGCCAGGTCTGGTTCTTCCTTGATAACCAGACTGCAAATGAATACTAAGTTCTAACAGAACTTCTGTTCCTTAGTATCTGTTGACAGGTATGAATGTCACAGCATTCAATAATCCTGTGTTAGCTAGTCCTGCAGTAACTACAATGTAGTCACACATACATGTCATGACATCAGTCAAGACATTAGTGTTTTACCATATAATGCAGCCAATTAAACACCTACAAACTCCCCCTTTGGCAAATTTTTGGCTAAAACACTTTGATCCCCATAACAGAGTTCATAGCAGCGGAATAATACTAGCTAATACACTTAGAGTGGCAGCACACTCACACACATGGAAGTTAAGAAAGAACTTCACATAGCAGCACACACTTATGAGAAGTTGCATCTAAACTTCAACATCAGCTGCAGGGGGGAATCTTCAGATCTGTCATGAGAGTCTGTTGTAGAGACCCACTCTGTTTGTCAGGGGTATTGGTGGTTATTACTCCCCCTTTTTGTCATAAATGTTGCCAAAGCCAACAACATAGCCAGAGCACAATGACAGAGTTCCAGACTTGGTTTTACTTCACAGTTTCAACCAAGTTAACATCCACTTGATCTTGCTTCACAGCTTCGATCAAGTGATCACCCACTTTTGCTTTACAGTAGGTACCACCATATCAGATGCCATGATTTTGTTTCTGACATCCAGAACCACTCCTGCATGAACAACATCCTTGAACTCCTGCAGGTACATTGGCCTTCTCTCTGTAGGGTGTCTCCTTACCCTCTTGTATCCACCCTTGTTGTAAGCAGCATAGCTATGATCTGTTGACCCATCATAGCCTAGTACAAATTGTTTAATAGGCAGAGATATTAAACAATTTATCCCAAACATCAGTGGTTGCTATAAGGTCTCAGAGAGACATATTCCCAGTTTGCTCCTTAAGTTTTCAAACTGAGTAGCATCCAGAGCCTTTGTAAATATGTCAGCCAGTTGAAGATTCTTGGCTACATGTTCCAAAGTGATCACCTTGTCTTCCACCAGATCTCTGATGAAGTGGTGCCTAATGTCAATATGTTTGGTCCTGCTGTGTTGGATGGGATTCTTGGAGATATTGATGGCACTGAGATTATCACAGAACAATGTCATGACATTTTGAGAGACATTGTACTCAGTGAGCATCTGTTTCATCCAGACCAGTTGGGAGCAACTGCTTCCTGCAGCTATGTATTCAGCCTCTGCAGTGGACAGAGAGACACAATTCTGCTTCTTGCTGAACCACGATATGAGGTTTTCTCCTAAGAAGAAACATCCACCTGATGTGCTTTTTCTGTCATCAGCACTTCCAGCCCAATCAGCATCACAGTACCCAGATAGGACAGGCTCAGACCCATGTGAATACAGCATCCCATAGTCACACGTCCCATTGATGTACTTGAGAATCCTTTTGACTTGATTCAAGTGGCTCACCTTGGGCTCTGCTTGGTATCTGGCACATACTCCAACTGCATAAGAAATATCAGGTCTACTTGCAGTTAGATACAGTAGACTACCTATCATGCTTCTGTACAGGCATTGATCGACACTAGGCCCTCCATCATCTTTGGTTAACTTCAGATGAGTAGGAGCAGGAGTCCTCTTGTGCCTGGCATTATCCATACCAAACTTCTTAACTATGTTCTTGGCATACTTGCTTTGGGAGAGAAACATAGAGTCCTCCATTTGGTTTACTTGCATTCCAAGGAAATAGGCCAGTTCTCCCACTAGACTCATTTCAAACTCAGACTGCATCTGGTGAACAAATTGTTTAACCATTTGTTCTGACATTCCACCAAAGACTATATCATCAACATAGATTTGAGCTATCATGATTTTGCCTTCTTCATCCTTTACAAACAAGGTTTTATCAATGCCACCCTTTCTGTATCCATTTGAGGTCAGAAATTCGGTTAACCTTTCATACCAAGCTCTGGGTGCTTGCTTCAACCCATACAAGGCTTTCTTCAACTTGTATACATGCTCAGGTTGGTTAGGATCACAGAACCCTTTGGGTTGTTCCACATAAACTTTTCATTCAGGTAGCCATTCAAGAATGCACTCTTCACATCCATTTGGAATAGCTTAAACTTCAGGATGCATGCTACCCCCAACAGCAATCTGATGGACTCAAGTCTAGCCACAGGAGCAAATGTCTCATCAAAGTCTACCCCTTCTACTTGAGTGTATCCTTGAGCTACTAGTCTTGCTTTATTTCTAGTAATTACTCCTTTCTCATCAGATTTGTTTTTGTAGATCCACTTGGTACCAATGATGTTGGACCCTTCAGGTCTTGGAACTAGCTCCCATACTTCATGCCTTGTGAACTGCTCGAGTTCCTCTTGCATGGCAATGATCCAGTATTCATCAGTCAGGGCTTCTTTCACATTCTTTGGTTCAACCTTGGAAACAAAGCAGGAATTTGAGTTTATTCCTCTTGACCTGGTAGTTACACCACTGGTGGGATCCCCTATGATAAGATCCTTAGGGTGGTCTTTCTGAATCCTGATAGATGGCACTTTGGAGGGTGCCTCTACTTCACATTCAGGAGGAGGTTCCTGTACTTCTTCAGACTTGACTGGACTGTCAGTTGGACTGTCAAGGAATGTTTCAACATCCTCCATGACATCGGTTCCTTCCTCTTTATCATCCACAATGACATTTATGGATTCCATCAGGACATTGGTCCTGTAGTTGAACACTCTGTAGGCTCTGCTGTTAGTGGAGTATCCCAGAAATATGCCTTCATCACTTTTGGGATCTAGCTTCCTTCTCTGTTCACGATCTGTGAGAATGTAGCATTTACTTCCAAAAATATGAAAGTACTTCACAGTGGGTTTTCTGCCCTTCCATATTTCATACAGAGTGGAGGAGGTTCCTTTTCTCAAGGTGACTCTGTTGTGAACATAGCACGCGGTATTCATTGCTTCAGCCCAAAAGTGCATAGGGAGCTTCTTTGCATGAATCATTGCTCTGGCAGATTCTTGGATAGTTCTATTTTTTCTTTCAACTATTCCATTCTGCTGAGGAGTTATAGGAGGGGAGAACTCATGGCTTATTCCTTCAGACGAGCAAAACTCATCAAACTTGGAATTCTTGAATTCAGTACCATGATCACTTCTAATCCGGACCACACAACTGTCCTTTTCCCTTTGAGGTCTTATGCACAAATCTTTGAAGACATCAAATGTATCTGACTTCTCTCTGATGAAGCTTATCCACGTGTATCTGGAATGGTCATCAACCACCACGTAAGCATACTTCTTCCCACCAAGACTTTCAACCTACATAGGTCCCATTAGGTCCATGTGCAACAGTTCCAAAACTCTGGAGGTTGTGGAATGTCCCAGCTTCGGGTGTGACATCTTGGTTTGCTTGCCCACCTGGCATTCTCCACAGACTCTTCCTTCATCAATCAGAAGCTTTGGAATTCCTCTGACTGCTTCCTTGGATATGATCTTCTTCATTCCTCGTAAGTGGAGATGTCCAAGTCTTCTATGCCACAGCTTCACCTCCTGTTCTTCCTTGGCTGAGGAGCATGTTGTGGAAAAGTTAGAGAGTTCAGGTTCCCACAGGTAGCAGTTGTCTTTGGACCTGGTTCCTCTCATAACTTCCTGATTGTCACCATTTGTCACAATGCACAGCTCCTTAGTAAACTGAGCATGAAAACCTTGATCACACAACTGACTTATGCTGATGAGGTTTGCAGTTAGTCCTCTTACTAACAGCACATTGTTCAGTTTTGGCACTCCAGAACAGTCCAGTTTGCCCACACCTCTTATTTTTCCTTTGGCACCATCACCAAAAGTCACATAGCTGGTAGTGTGAGGTTGAACATCTACCAGTAGATTTTCCATACCAGTCATATGTCTTGAGCATCCACTGTCAAAGTACCAGTCTTCTCTGGAAGAAGCCCTTAGGGCAGTGTGTGCTATCCTAGCATACCATTGTTGCTTCTTAATGGGAACACATCGCTTACGTGTTTTATGCTTAGGTCTGACATGTGAGGCTCTGTTAGGGAAACCATGAATCCAGTAGCAGAAGGCTTTTATATGTCCAAGCCTACCACAGTGATGACACCTCCAATCCTGGTATTTCCTCTTCTGATGATCATTCATCCTAGTTCCTCGATGTTGAGACATTGGCTTTGACATCCGCTTGAACTTCTGAAGTCTAGCCTTTGGGCGTTTGTGTTCAGCTCTTTTTCCAAATCCTAGCCCAGATTTGGCTCCAGACTGCTGTCCCACCTTTAGAATCTCTTCCAAGGTGTCAGTTCCCTTATTCATCATTCTGATGGATTTGGTCATCTGGTTCAGCTTGGAGGTCAGCAGGGCTATCTCACCATTTAGCCCCTCTATGGCAGACAGTTGCTTCTGTCTCTCATCTTCCAGTTCCTTGATGAGTTTCTTCTGCTTTTCTCCTTGTGCACGCACTTTTGCACTGGTGGTACACAGCTTCTTATATGCTGCAGCAAGTTCATCAAATGTCAGCTCATCTGCACTTGTGTCATCTTCAGAGACACAAACACTGGTTAGTGCAGTGACATGTTTGGCAGATTCTCCTTCAGATTCACTTTCAGAATCTCCTTCAAACCATGTGATAGCTAGCCCCTTATTTTGCAATTTGAGGTAAGTAGGACATTTAGCTCTGACGTGTCCATACCCTTCACAACCATGACACTGGATTCCCTTCCCATGGTTGAACTTCTCCTCAGAAGTTGATCTTTTCTTAATGTCAGACGGGATGTTCTTGACATTAGGTCTACCTCTTTGATCAATCTTCTTCATGAACTTGTTGAATTGCCTCCCAAGCATGGCTAAGGCTTCTGATATACTTTCATCACCTCCAGTATATCCTTCTTCTGACTCCTCTTCAGCATTAGATATAAAGGCTATGCTTTTCTTCTTCTTAGCATACTCACCTAAGCCCATTTCAAAGGTTTGGAGGGAACCAATGAGCTCATCTACCTTCATATTGCTGATGTTCTGAGCCTCCTCTATGGCTGTGACCTTCATAGCAAACCTCTTAGGAAAGGACCTGAGAATCTTTCTTACAAGTTTCTCTTCAGTCATTTTCTCACCTAGTCCACCAGAGGTGTTTGCAATTTCAAGAATATTCATGTGAAAGTCATGAATAGTCTCATCCTCTTTCATCCTCAGATTTTTAAACTTGGTTGTCAACATCTGAAGTTTGGACATCTTCACCTTGGAAGTACCTTCATGAGTTACCTTGAGGTATCCCAGACTTCCTTAGCTAGTTCACAATGGTGCACCAGCCTGAAGATGTTCTTAGTGATTCCATTGAACAGTGCATTCAAGGCTTTGGAATTTCCAAGAGCTAATGCCTCTTGTTCCTTGTCCCAATCTTCTTCAGGAATCTGCACACTGACTCCATCTTCATCTGTCCTCGTTGGATGTTCCCATCCCTTGTTGACAGCTCTCCAGACTTTGCTGTCTAGAGACTTTAAGAAGGCTATCATACGAGGCTTCCAGTCATCATAATTAGATCCATCCATCATGGGTGGTCTGTTTGAGTGTCCTAAATCCTTGTCCATGGTACTAGAAAGTAACTTCCCTAGATCTCACCCAGAACTTCACAGGCAGGGTGCCTGCTCTGATGCCAATTGAAATTCTAGTTATCAGACTTTGGATGTCACACTGGTTGTTATGACATCCAATTCTGCACAGACAGGGATTATGCAGAACTTAACAGTAAGTGCAGTAAATAACACAAGTAATTGTTCACCCAGTTCAGTCCAACATGACCTACATCTGGGGGCTACCAAGCTAGGGAGGAAATCCACTATTAGTAGTATCAATTCAAAGCTAAACTCACCCGTTTACAACTTCTCACTTAATCCCTACCCAATGCAATTTCAATCTTAACCTAAGATCAGAGTTCCTACTCACTCCCCCTCAATCACCTCAGTGATTTTAAAGACACTTTGAAGTCACACTTCAAAAACAACTCTTGATTATGCTTCACAGCTTAAATCAAGATACACAACACTCACGCTTAAAAGCTTTGAGTGACACAACACTTACAACTCAATGAACACCCTATGCCAAAGCTATCATCTACTTGATAATGGCTTGGCTTACAAGATACGTCTAATACTAGACTCACAAAATACAGCAGTGAAGTATGATGGACACACTAAATCTTCACGCCTCAAAATCCCCGAAACTGAATGAAGGAATGCCTTCCTTTTTATATTGCAGCACCTGGGCTTTTGCACCTGTATTTTCCTGAATTTTTGGTCACACGAGTTCCCTCAAATTCAACATTTAGGTTGCTAACAAATAGGCTATTTGTTAGGTTCATTGAATGTAGCTTGGTTGTTGATTTCCTGGATTTTCTCTCAGCTGTTGAATCCCTAAAGAATAGCCTGAGAAAAAGCTGAAACAGAAAACTGAACAACCTACAATTTAGCATATGCTGTCAGGAATGAATGTCACGACATTCAGCTTGACATCAAGGTCCATATGCTGAGTCTGTTTTTCCAGAAAGCAGACTGTACAAATTTGCTGACCTGTACATGATCAAAATGACCATACTACAGTAACAGCTTACATTAATAAATGTCAAAGTGTCCAACTTAACATTTACACAATTGGCCTTAAGTTAGTTCTGTTATTCTCTTGAAGAACAAACTAAGTAATATGCTGAAGTATAGCAGAACACCACTCTGCCTAATCTTCAGTAGCTGCTGTCAATGATGAATGTCACAACATCCAGTTTGACATTCAGTCAGTAGGCCTTATGCCAGGTCTGGTTCTTCCTTGATAACCAGACTGCAAATGAATACTAAGTTCTAACAGAACTTCTGTTCCTTAGTATCTGTTGACAGGTATGAATGTCACAGCATTCAATAATCCTGTGTTAGCTAGTCCTGCAGTAACTACAATGTAGTCACACATACATGTCATGACATCAGTCAAGAAATTAGTGTTTTACCATATAATGCAGCCAATTAAACACCTACAGTTGGTACTTGTGAAAATATGTTCAAAAGATTGGAGGGATGAGAAGAGAACTATACATTATATTTACAAATTTGTTGTTTGAATGGATGAACCCATTGCCTATGTACCATCACAAAGATAGGATCAAAACCTCGTAGTTCGGGGTAAAAATCACAAAGATTGGTGAATTGATTTGAACAAAAGCCTTAAGGTCTTTTGTTATCAAAGGGAGAAAACTCAACCTAAACTAACAATTCACCATGTGAGGAGAGCTTCAACATACTAGTGAGGGGTTAACCCTATAATAAGTATGGAAGACTTATAGTCCAATCACTAAGGATAATGCGAGGTTTACATCAACCACTATGATAACTCAAACCTATGACTAATGTTTATGAAAAAGGTTTTAACAAAGGTGGTCATTGGAACCACAAAAACAACTTGAAGTGAGTTGCATTTACAAGTTAGACTTATTTACAAAATGATGTCAAAGTTGAATTAAGATTCATTCATAATGAGTATAAATGAAAAGATTTTGAAAAGTCAAAGGTATAAGGCCTAGGTTTCTAATTTTAAAATAATGTCAAAGTTTGCACATAAAGAGTTTAGCTTGGGTTAGAGTGAGGAGAAGAAGATAAGGGCTAGTCCTAAAGCATAAAAAGATAAGAGAAGATATAAAACCCTTGGAGTTCCTTTTCTTGAAATCATAGAGATGATTCAAGATGCTCCTTTCCTTTGGACTTAGCAAGCAACAAGCAATCAAAACAAATATACATTCAAGCTCCTAGGATCTCCATTTGGCTTCTCTCTCTTAACTTAGCTACTCATGACAATGGTCCTTCTTACTATCTCAAGATGGAATCCCTATCACACAAGAGCAAACATAAAAAAGTTCACAACACAATAAGAGGAATGGACAAAGAATGAGTTTAGATTAGGCTTCCTTTGAAGTCAACTTTAAGATATAGCATTCTAAAGGCAGGAGGCCTAGTTGCTCTTCAACAAGTTTAGCATTCTAAAGGCATGAGGCCTAGTTGCTCTTGTACTCCTTTAAGCATAGGTATGGTCCTAATTCTAAGTCCTTTCTCCTTTTTGCATTGGGTTCACACAAACAACGACAAAACAAACACAAAGCAACCATATATTTATATACAATATGAGCTCAAATGAGGAAAAGGAAAATGGCATAAACATAAAATATGTGCTCAAGTGAGCAAAGGGAGAAAGAAATATGAATAAATGAGGAAGAAAGTAAATTGCATTAAAGTAAACTACAAGAAATTAAGTGCTCAAATTAAAGTTAGTAGTTAGTATGGTTAATGTTAGTGTGTCATAAGACAATTTAGTGATATGTTAAGCAATCGTAAGTGGACTAATGTAGTAGTCACACCTATCTGAGGCCGGTCAATAAAACTATAGGCAAATAAACACAAGTTAGAGATCATGACTAGTAAGCCAAGCTCCTACAACTTGCCATGCCAAAAGAAAATAAGAAAAGGCTTGTATGGACTTTAGGTTTTTTGCTTGACCAAGAAGCAACCTATCTTGGACACAAAGCAACTCACTTGATCATGGATCAAGTTGAGTTTGATATGGATCAAAGAAGTACGCATCCCTCGGAAGCAACAGTGCACTCAGAGGGAAGGTGTTAGCACCCAAAGTATCCTAGGTACTCCTAGGGAGCCCTTTTTGTGGGCATATGTATTTGGTACAAAAATGATGTTTACAAATAAATAGAATGGGTGGATGAGAAAAGAATTCATTATGTATATTTTTGTGTTTGGCAAGACCTTCGGTCTTGTGCCTACGTACCAACATAAAAATAAGGGGTCAAAACCTCGTAGTTCATGATACAAAATTCAAAGTGGATGCATTGCTTTTAACAAAAATTAAGTTTGAAATGCACAAAGGCCCAAAAATGATTTGAATGAGTTAGTTCTTTTTTTTGGCTTTTTAAAAGTTTAGGTCACGTATAGTTAAGTCTATTTACAAGTTTGATTAAGAAAAGGAAGTTTGAAAATTCAATGGCATAAGACCAAAATTTCTATCTTTTGCAAAGTGGTCAAAGTTTAAAACAAAACAAGTTCAATCAAAGAAGATTTTGAAAAGGGAGGGATAGATTTTGAAATTAAAGAAATGGGGAGAAGATGAAGGGACTAATCCTATGCACAAAATTAAAAGTTAAGAGTTGAAAAGATATGACCAAATGGGTAGCAATCCAATAGATAAGAATGTCAACAGAAACCCAGAATTCCCTTGGACTTTTAGAATCAAGCAACACATAATTGCACAATTATATTATCTTGAAGAGTAAAGACATCAAATAAAGATAGCCACATCCAAGCTTTATCCATTCCATGATCTTCCTCAAAAGTTAGCCCATGTAGCAGATGAATTTCACAAGTCACAGGTTTAAAATGACAGCTACACAATGATCATGTTGCAGATGAACTTAGAAGGATCTTGAATGATGTATCAGATGAAGTTTCAAATTGCAAGCACTTGGTTTCTCAATAAGTTGGCATTGACCAAGTCCTTTGGCATAGGAATGTTGCCTAAATTCTAATTTCATTTGTCCAAGATCAAGCCAACAGTCCACACAAAAGTTTTTTAGGGTTTTTTTTGTCATTATTATGTACATTAAAGGTCAAAGACCACACAAGCAAGCAAAATATACACAAACAAGATGTATCTCACAATATGGTTCAAGTCGGCAAAGTGAAAATTGCATTAACATAAACAATTAGAATGATATGAACAATGGCAAATGAATAGAAATTAAAAATGAAAGTGCATTAAAATAAAGGACTTGAAATTAAAGGTTAGTTGTTAATGAGTTAGAAGTTAGTATTGTTTTGCTTTTGCTTTTCATTGTTTATACATTCTTTGGAGAATACTCAACCCACTTATCACAAGCATGGATCCTTGAGCTAAGACATCTTCCAAAGGAAGGAAAAAAGGCCAAGTTTCCACACAATACCATGAAAGAGGGGATACTTACAATCTCACTAACTAGAATGCTAGGCCTTTTATGTCACAAATTTTGCGCTATGTTAAGCAATCGTAATTGGACTTATGTCGAAGTCACAACTATTTGAGGTTGAGCAATAGAATTTTGGTGTTAATGCATGTTATAGACATAGTATAATGGACTATGCTCATGAAACATACCACACACAAAAAGAATATGCAAAAGGTGTGGCCTAATCTCATCCATACCCATGTTAATTTTTCAATCAACTAGTTTTAGGACTTTGAGATATCATAGGCCAAACGAGATGAATGCATAAAGAAGGGGAATGAGATGAAGAGGGAGAGGAATGGATGAAAACTCAAATTGATCAAAGGAGGATTTTTACCAAATTAATATTATCCATTCATTTTGGGAGATGGAATGTACATTCAATCAATGTTCTAAATCCAATGATTTTAACTTGACAAAGTCAAATCAACCTTGACCAAGGCCCAACAACAAGAATCAAACTCAAACAAGTCATCACAATTGGTCAACAAAATTATTTGGCGTTTATTCAAATTAAAAAAACTAAAATAATACATTTAAATTAAATATGGTTTGTCAAATTCCTAAAACCTCATCAAAGCACCAAATAAATGACCACGAGATTTATCATAGGTCAAACACGGTCAAAGGACCTTGGAGAAAAACTTTCAGAATTTTTGAAGACTTAAAAGTATTTTTAAACAATTAAAAACAAATGTAAAATCAATTAAACCATGAAAAATATTAATAATGATCCAAAAAATAATTTTAATTCATAATATGAAAGAGGAAATTATTTGCAATTTTTTGGTGAAACTCTCATATTTTTTTGGATCAATATTAAAATTAATATGAATTAATGAAATTAAAGAAAATAAAATGAAATTGAAATAATAAAAAAAAACGTGGACCACTTGATCTCCCTCATTAATTGAGGTGACAGATCAAGTGGCCACCAGCGCGCGTTCTATGGTGGACTTGAGTCAACGCGGCATAGGCTTGGCATTTAAAAGCAACACACGAGATTAAAACAATTTGAAAAGGATCAATGGCTTTGAACCATGCCAACACATCATCGGCGTCCAAAGGCCGGTCATCTTCTCCGGTGACCCTGGTCGGACTGGTTCACTCATCACCATCAAGAAAATGAAAAAAAGAGGACATGATCTGAAAGCAAAAATGGCGTAGAGCACGAATTTGACCTTAATTTTAACTAACTCCACATATATAGAAAGATATGAGGAGTTGAATTTTGAGGTGTGTCAACTGAGTTGCTTCGATTTGCCCTCTAAGCAACTCAATCTTCTTGCCTACATTGGTAGGACTTCAGCAACCAAAGATCCAAGAGAATTGAGTGGAATTAAGAGAGAATCAAAGAGATGAAATTTTCTGGAAAATACCTTCAATATAGGTCTGGATTCAACTATTCTTGCTTTAGCTTGTACTTGATCTTGCTGAGTATGCTTGCAGAAGTGGATTAGAATGCACAAAAGGTCTTGGATCCCTGGAGTTTTGAATCTCAAAACAGTGAGAATTCCACTCAATTTCCAAAGGAAGTTCTCAGGTTTATCCTCTCAAATGAAAGGGTTAGGGGTTTAGGATCAGAGCTGGCGCGAATGTGTCTTGAATTCTGAGCATATGGAGCTCTATTTATAGCTGGATCATGTGATATTTGCACCTTCCAAATGACTTTCCAAAATTGGCAATGAGTGATGCATGGGTGCATGGGCGTGTATAGGCCCATGAAATCATTCCATTTGATCCAAAATTGAGTGTGAGTAAGTCTGAAACAAACTTGGAATGCAAGGCAAATGTATATGGAAGCTTGAAGTTTGATCTTTGCCAAATGATGATACCATGTTCAAGCCACGCGTAGCCCTAGTAATTTTTGTCCAAAATGGATGAAATTAGACTTTTTGGAAAGTTTGGCTCAAGAGGAATAACTTTTATGTTCAACACTTTTCCGTTTGAGGCTTGTATCATGATGAATTTTGAGGTGTAAGTTTGGAAATTTCAACATATCAAAAAAATTTCTAAGTGTCAAGCCATACATCTCAATATCCCACCTTGCTGAACTTTTTATGTGAGCTTCAAATGAGAAAAGTGTCTTCATCAAACTTGTGGATCTTTCAAATACCTTTAAAATGGTCACCAAATTAATGTGATTTGGATTTGGGATGATAGAGTTATACATTTTTGAAGTTTGGAAAAATCACTTGTTCAATGGTACAGGTCAAAAGTGACCTATAATGTAACCTCATATCACATGCTCATAAAAGTTGAATTTGCTCTCACTCAAAACATAAAAGTTGAGTTATACATCTTGAATTTGGTTGTGCATCTTGGAAATATTTTATATCATAAAAATTGAGCAAGTTATGGCCTTGGGAAGTTGACTTTCAAATTAGGGTTTAGACAAAATGACCTATAATGTTTCAACATAGAAAATGATTTTCCAAGAAAAACTAGCTCTAGGTATCAACATAAAAGTTGTTTGAAATGTCATTTAGAGTAACTTTTATCTTGGAATCATTTTCATATGGTGAAAAGTTTAGGAGATAGGGTCTAGGGAGACCCAGTTTTGATCAAATGAATTCATCTGGCCAACCACCATCAACCAACTTGCTAACCTTCAATTCTCTTGACTTTCTTGGCTCATGGTAGATCATATATGCATAATGTGATGAATTTTGAAGTTTCCTTTAAGAGATTTGATCAATTGGTGAGATAGCGTGTTGGAGAAGTTACTCAAGATACCCAGTCAAACTAGGGTTTCCAAGGTAAATTACCCTCAAACTCTTGAAGAAAATTTGATCAATATAACATGTAGGAATCAATGGAACTCATATATGATTCTCATAACCATTCTTGGATCAATTCATGGGTGTGCTCTTTGTCATGAGGGTCTCAAACCCTAGATATGAACTTGATGAATCAATGTGATCATGCCCTACCTACAAAAGAGTTAGGCAAATGCAAAGACATATTTTTGGTATTTTGATGAGTAAAATGATAATATACAAGTATGATACCATCACAAAGTGCTTGGTGATCTCTCCCAAAACAAACCCAATGAAGGAGGAGTAAGGAGGATGCCAACGTATGATCCCAATGCTAATGCTTATGATGAAATTGCATGAGGGATCTTAGGGTCAAAATTAGGGTCTTACAGCTGCCTCTATTTATGGACATTCTAACTGAGGAGATGAAGGTTAAAATCTTCGGCTCGACTCAGTAGAATGAGCTTAAATAACAACATATAGAAACAAATTTTGCCCCTAAGAGACCTCATGATGCATATGATATGAATGTAAAAGTAAATTATTTGTGGGGAAATATTGCCACAAGGGAAAAGAAATCAGAGAGACCGAAAGTCCACAGGAGTATAACATATTCTGTAAGGAAAACTCACTTGGGAGACAGAGTCTCTGGGGGAAAAGGAGTTATGCGTAGGCCAGGCTATGACTTAAATCTACTGGGGGAGTTGAGGAATTCCATACAAACATGGAAAGACTCAGCCAGGGAAACAACAACATTTGCAGGGGATACGAGTAACTCAGGGTAAAACTGAAGTACTTGAATCATGCAGGAAACGCGATTTCACTAAGGAAATACACACTCAACTCGACTGGGGAAGAAATAAACTTCAACACAGGAGGAGCATAAATCTATCATCTACTACGTGTTACTTGGTGAGGCGATAATAAAGATCTGACAGAGAGGGCATCTGTCATCGGTTAGGATGAACATATCAAGGATGGCACTCTAGGAAATTCCAGGAGGAATATTCATTACCGGTTACTGGGTAAGAATAGACTTGCTGGGGAGAACTGCAGAAAAATAGGATTTACAACTACTAGTTACTAGGCAGAAGACCAAAGATGAGAATATCCGTCTCCGGTTAAGGTGAACATATCAAGGATAAACTCAAAGGAAAGAAAATCCATCATCGGTTAAGATGAACATATCAAGGATAGACTTTCCTGGGAAATGTCAAGGAGGATACCCGTCATCGGTTAAGATGAACATATCAAGGATAAACCACCTGAGCAATAGGTAGGAATTACATCTATGGAATGTTGGATAGAAGACCATCAAATAGAAAATTCATCACCGGTTAGGATGAACATATCAAGGATAGACTCTGAGGGGGGACCAAATAGGAATTATATCTATCAGTGACTGGATAGAAAACCAATAGAGAGAATCCGTCATTGGTTAAAGTGAACATATCAAGGATTAACTCTACGAGGAGAGAAAAGTAAGATTTGCAACTACCGGTTACTGGTTAGAAGACCGCAAAGAGAAGGAAACCCGTCATCGGTTAAGATGAACATATCAAGGATTAACTCTCTGGGGAACAAGAATAGGGATTGCTACTACATTTTTACTGGGTAGAACACCAAAGGTGAGAGTATCCGTCATCGGTAAGGATGAACATATCAAGGATAAACTCAGGGGAGGGAGAGAAAGATATCTGTCACCGGTTAGGATGAACATATCAAGGATATACTTTCTAGGGAATAGATCCTCTAGGGATTCTACTGAGGAGAAAAACAGGGATACTTTTGCCGGGTATTGGGCAAGAAGTAACAAACTGCAAACTAAGAAGAATATTACCAATTACTGGGCAATAAACTCTTAGAAGACTCGAAGCATCTATCTAGGTAAGAGCTAGGAAGAAACAATCAATCAAGACTCAACCCAATGAGGATATAACTCAAGGGGAGTGATTCCATCCAGATAAACAACTGGAAAGGAAACTGAAATAATAATCATCCACGAGGAAACAAACTTAGCGGGGAAGAGGAGAAAGATTAAAGTCTTTCTGCCTAAGGGGATGACGCTCTATAATTGAGGGAGGATAGATACCGAAATTTGTATGGGGATAAAGTACCACCATACAAAGAATGAGAATCTCAAACTAACAAGTTAATCGGATATGCAAACATGCAATTATGAAATTATATGAATCTCTCTCTCTCTCTCTCTCTCTCTCTCTCTCTATATATATATATATATATATATATATATATATATATATATATATATATATATATATATATATATATATATATATATATATATATATATATATATGATGATTATGCTGACAAAACGATCACAAAGGATACAAAGATGTCGCAAAGAATTGAATCATTGGTATAATCCACGGTCAATCCACAAAAAGAGGGAGACAACTGCTGGAGAACAGAGAAATCAACAAACCAAAGGCTCGAATCTAGCCGAGGGAAAGGATCTGCTGAGGGGAGGTGGAGTTGTCGAGTCTACAAGGAATTTTAGGTCAGCACCATATCAAATGGGAGACAACCATGCAGAAGATAAACACAAAATAGCTGCTAAGAAACCAAGAGGGAACTCTGAATGAGAGCGATGCGGATGGCGACTGGTGGGGAAACCATTGTGATCTACTGGGGAAAGGATCTTACTCTGCTGAAGATCAACCCTATTGGGGAATACATAAATACTGCCGGGAAATACCACGCCGCAAGGTACTGAATCAACAAACTTAGCTGGGAAGAAGAATCGGAACTCCGCTAGGAAACAAATATTTCGCAGGGGAACCGGATCCACACATACAACTAGGGATACCCGAAGGGTCAACTGCTTGGGAAACCTCTGATGCTTAGCACTTAAGAACTTGATATACTTCGAAGTGCTGTTAATACTTCTTTTTAATTGCTTTGAAAAATTCTTGCTTTTATATGCTTTAAGAAAAAGATTTTGATTAAAATTTTAAATTTTCAAAATGATCATAATAAAATTAAACTATTGGTTGAAGTAAATAAGAGTAGAAACAATTGGATAAAAGCTCAACTTTATTTAATGGGATGATAGTTTGTAAATGACAAGACTCCATAGATTTTACAAAGTTGAAAATGGGAATTTATATGGAAAAGGGTTACATTAAATACAAATGATCCTTAATCCTTCTACAAACTCTTGATATTCATTGTGCTCTTGACCGATGCTGGGATGATGAACCGACGTCAACCCTTGTGCTCAACAAAGTCTCCAAAATTGGACGATCAACAGACTGCAGTTACTTGCCATAATCCCTAATTTTTGCGTAAGTTGCCCCAAGGTGAGGTACTCTACTTATCGGGAAATTTTTCTGTTTTTTATGTCTCTAATTTTTTTCCTGGATCGCCCTTTCGGGTTTTCAATCCACTGAGACGCTCTTTTTTGCCTAACCCGCCCTTTCAGGTTTTCAACGTAGCGAGTTGTTCTTTTCTTTTTAGGTGAAGTATTTCTTGACTGCATCTGCGTTCACAGAAGGAGTAAACTCTTTACCATCCATAGTTGTAAGAATCAAAGCACCGCCTGAAAAGGCTCTCTTAACAACATATGAGCCTTCCTAATTAGGAGTCCATTTCCCCCAAGAATCTGGCTTGAAAGATAAAATCTTCTTGAGCACAAGGTCACCTTCTCTGAATACCCGAGGTCTGACCTTCTTATCAAAAGCTTTCTTCATCCTTTGCTGATATAACTGACCATGGCACATGGCAGCTAATCTCTTTTCTTCAATCAAATTCAATTGGTCAAACCTTGTTTGACACCATTCAGCCTCAGTCAACTTAGCTTCCATGAGCACACGCAATGATGGAATCTCAACCTCCACGTGGAGCACTGCTTCCATACCATACACAAGAGAAAAAGGGGTTGCCCCTGTTGAAGTGTGGATAGATGTATGATACCCATGCAAAGAAAATGGGAGCATCTCATGCCAATCCTTATACGTGACAACCATCTTCTGAATAATCTTCTTAATGTTCTTATTCGCAACTTCAATAGCCCCATTCATCTTAAGTATGTAGGGAGAAGAATTATGGTGTGCAATCTTGAAGTCTTTGCAAATAGCTTCCAACATATTGTTATTCAAGTTCGATCCATTATCAGTAATGATCTGATTCTTGATAAACCTCACAACAACTTGTTGGGTTACATTTGCATACGATGTCGCTTCAACCCATTTTGTGAAGTAGTCAATTGCCACCAAAATGAAACGATGTCCATTTGAAGCTTTGGGTTCAATCATCCCAATCATATCAATTCCCCACATGGAGAAGGGCCATGGGGAAGAGATAACATTCAATAGTGTCGGAGGAACATGAATCTTATCAGCATAAGTTTGACACTTGTGGCATTTCTTCACAAACTTGCAATAGTCAGATTCCATTGTCAGCTAATAGTAACCTTCTCGCAACATTTTCTTCGCCATTGCATGTCCATTGGAATGAGTACCAAAGGAACCTTCGTGCACTTCGATCATCAATAAGTCTGCTTCGTGTCTATCCACCCATCTGAGCAAAACCATGTCGAAGTTTCTCTTGTACAGTATATCACCATTCAAGTAGAAATTACCGGCTAGTCTTCTCAAAGTTTTCTTATCTTTCAAAGACGCCCCAAGCGGGTAAATTTGACTTTGGAGGAAACATTTGATGACATAATACCATGGCTTCTCGTCTTTAACTTCTTTAACAACAAACACATGAGCTGGCCTATCAAGACGCATCACAGACAAATTGGGAACTTCATTCCAATAATTTACCATAATCATTGATGCCAACGTTGCAAGAGCATCTGCCATCCGATTTTCATCACGAGGGATATGGTGAAACTCAACCTTTGTAAAGAAATTTGAAATCCTCCTCGCATAACCTCTATATGGTATTAAACCGGGTTGATTTGTCTCCCATTCACCTTTGATCTGATTCACAACCAAAGCTGAATCTCCAAAGACATCTAAATACTTAATTCTGAGATTCATGGCCTCTTCAAGCCCCATAATGCAAGCTTCATATTCTGCCATGTTGTTTGTACACTTGAAAGTCAATCTAGCTGTAAATGGTAGATGCGTGCCTTGAGGATTAATAATCATTTCCCCAATGCCATTTCCATATTGATTAACAGATCCATCAAATACCATTCCCCAATGGGAACTAGGTTCTGGCCCTTCTTCAAGCAATGGTTCATCACAATCTTTCATTTTCAAGTACAAAATCTCTTCACCAGGAAAGTCATATTGTACTGACTGATAATCTTCAATTGGTTGGTGAGCCAAATGGTCAGCCAAGATACTACCTTTGATCTCTTTCTGAGATCGGTATTCAATATCATACTCTGATAACAACATCTGCCAAAAGGGAATCTCCCATTTAAAGCAGGCTTCTTAAATATATAGTTGATTGGATCCATTTTGGATATCAACCAAGTAGTATGATTCAACATATACTGACGCAGAGGCTTAGCAGCCCAAGCCAATGCGCAACAAGTTTTCTCAAGCATAGAATACCGAGTCTCACAGTCGGTGAACTTCTTAATGAGGTAGTAAATCGCAAATTCTTTCTTTCCAGTATCATCTTGCTGACCAAGGATACAACCCATACTATCTTTGAGCACAATCAGATACATGATCAACGGTCTTCCTTCAACAGGTGGAGACAAAATTGGAGGCTCAAGAAAATATTCCTTGATACTGTCAAAAGCTTTCTGGCAGTCTTCGGTCCAATCACAAGATTGATCTTTCTGAAGAAGCTTGAATATAGTCACACATGTGGCAGTCATGTGGGAAATGAATTTGGAAATATAATTCAAGCGGCCGAGAAAACCTCTGACTTGCTTCTCTATTTTGGGCGCAGGCATCTCTTGTATTGCTTTGACCTTAGAAGGATCAACTTCAATACCTCTCTCGCTGACAATAAAGCCCAACAACTTACCAGAACGAACACCAAAAGTACACTTATTGGGATTCAAGCAAAGTTTATATTTCCTCAAATGCTAGAATAGCTTCAACAAATGCTCAACATGTTCCTCTTCAATCTCTTTATGCATCATATCATGAAAAATAATAGTCATTGCTCTCTGGTAAGTTGCACCATCATTCTTTTGACCGAAAGGCATCACTCTATAATAGAATGTTCCCCAAGGTGTAATGAATGTGGTCTTCTCCATATCTTCGGGTGCATCTTGATCTGATTATATCCAGAAAATCCATCCATAAATGAAAAGACTTTGAAATTAGTAGTATTGTCTACCAACATATCAATGTGTGGCAGAGGGAAATCATCTTTCGGACTTGCTTTTTTCAAATCTCGATAATAAACACACATGAAGACTTTCCCATCTTTCTTCGGCACATGCACAATATTGGTCACCCATTGCGGATACTTAGAAGTTACAAGGAAACTGGCATCAATCTACTCCTGCACTTCCTCTTTGATCTTCACAGCCATATCAGGATGCATTCTTCTTAACTTCTGCTTGACTGGAGGGCATTCTGGCTTCAACGCCACAATCTCAGAATTCAAACCAGGCATTTCTTGATAGGTCCAAGAAAACACATTTTAATACTCTTGAAGAAGATCAATCAACCCCTTCTTGACATCTGAACGGAGGCGAGACCCAATCTTGACTTCCTTCACATCATCCTCGGAACCCAAGTTGACTAATTCAATCTGCTATTCGAACGAATGAATGGTCTTTTCATCTTGCTCCTGAAGACGAGATAATTCGTCACTCACTTCTACATCACTTTCCTCCTCAGCCTCAAACACAGGGAATTCAAAATTTGGAGAAGTAGAAGGATCATTGTATTCAATGGGATTAGGAACCAACCTGCATAATGATTTGATATTTTGATTTTAGAGAAGTGAATTTGTGACCAAATATTATGCAGATGGACAATTATATTGTTTATTTATGTTTTTTGTGATTACCATTTTCAGAATAAAGCAAAAAGTAAAAACAAGACATCATAGATGTGGCTGAGTAGAATTAATTTTATTAATGATTAGTTTGAAAATGCCCAAACAATGTTCACTTCTCCCTTAGGTATAGGAGAAGGATTTTAAAACATATAAAAGCAATTACTTAGATCGATGCAAAATAACAGGAATATCAACAACAGTCCAATTGTCGCAAGCCTTTCCATGCGTCACAAAATTGGTGCAGTCTTCCTCTTCGTCATCCTCTAGCAGAACAACTAAGTGTTGTTCATTGCCATGAATGAAACCTCCGCTATGGAAGCTAAGTTGCATATCTTCAGTCCTTGCAGTTGATGAATCTTTCTGGAACTCCAAACTGGTTCTTCCTTTGTTGTCGGAGATCTCTACCATGCACCCCCACTGATCAACATTGCCTTCTTCAACAATCTTCTTAGCATCTTTTAATGAGGACATAGGTTCCCTAACTCTCTTCTCAGCATCAATAGATAAGGCTTGGAACGGAGTTCCAACGTCGTCCTCAGCTTCAACGTAAGAGAAAGATGAGAAATGGCTATCCAACAACACTTTCTCTCCACCAACAGTCACTAGCTTGCCATTATTTACAAATTTAAGCTTCTGGTGTAATCTGGAGGTAACAGCTCCTGCCTCATGGATCCATGGCCTTCCCAACAAGAAACTTTAGGTCGGATGGATATTCATTACTTGAAAAGTAATTTGAAAATCACTCGGACCTATCTTAACTGGAAGATCCACTTCACCGATAACTGTCTTGTGCGAACCATCAAAAGCTTTGACGATTACACCGCTATACCTCATAGGCGCTCCTTGGTATGATAGCTTTGACGGAGTTGACTTGGGAAGCATATTCAGTGACGACCCGATGTCAACAAGCCCATTTGACAAAGCATCATCTTTGTAATTCATAGAAATGTGCAAAGCCATATTATGATTTCTACCCTCCTCAGGGAGTTCTTCATCATCGAAACTGAGAGTATTGCAAGAAGTGATGTTAGCCACGATATGATCAAATTGATCCACTATAACATCATGTTCTACAAAAGCTTGTTCCAGAACTCTCTATAGCGCTTCAGAATTCATGAGCAGAGACAACATTGAGATTTTTGAGGGGGTTTGGAGCAGCTGCTCCACCATATTAAACTCACTCCTTTTAATACACCGAAGTACCTCATCATCATCGTTGGCCTTTGCATCACTGGATTCACTAGACTTACCCTTTGAAGCACCAACTGGATCTGCAACAGACACTTCTACCTTTTTACTCACAACTGATTCCTTCTTATCTTTTGGGAACACCGGCCTAAACACTCAACCACTGCGGGTCACCTTGGTAATATCAACAATGCTCACCACTGAGCTAGTTGTAGGCAACGAAACCTCTTGACCACCCTCTATCATTGTAGTATTATACTAATACAATACAACTTCATCAGATGGATACGGGGCTGGGCCCGCTAACCGGCGATACGGATTTGTTGCTAACACTGTTACTGTTGCTGCTATCGTACTGAATTACCAATCTCTCTGGTTGCTTGAAAACAGGCACTATGACATTCACATCGTCATCTACATGACGGGATTGAACAATTTGAATCATGCCTTCATCCATCAGTCGCTGGATGTCCCTTTTCACAACTTCACAACCCCTCGGGTTAACACTACAAACAACACAACCATCATGGTCATGCTCACAATCACTTACCAAACAAACATCCTTATGCATCTGCACTAACGACCTCCTGATAAAACGCACATCAAAAACTTTGAATTCTCCAGGACAACCATCCACCATATTCACAGAAGAGTTCCCATGAGCGGGCAAAGGATTTTCTTTCACGTTCGGCACACGATCCTTGAAGGACATCATTCCACTCTTCATCAGCTTCTGAACCTCATACTTGAGTGGGTAACAGTTCTCTATATCATGTGCGGGTGCTCCGTGATGAAAAGCACAACGGAGTTCAGGTTTATACCACCAAGGAAGTGGCTTTGGAATCTGTGGCGGGTTTCCGGGTTGAATCAGGTTCTTGAGAACCAAGGATGGATATAATTCTGCATAAGACATAGGAATCGGGTCGAAAGGGACCTTCTTTCTCTCAATGTTTTATTGATGATGATTTTTGTTGGTATTGTTGTTGTTGTAGGTGTTCGTTCGTTGTTGCGGTTGTTGTTGAATTGGTGTTGATTGTTGATTAGAAAATACTGGGATAATGAAAGATACTTGATGATAATGCTGTTGACATGATGTTGGATTCCTTATGATCTGAGGCCTCTTCTTCCTCCCATTACTTATTGCATTCGCTTCATTGTCATTCTTCTTGCTAAAACTACTACCATAACTCTTCCTCGTTTATGCCTCATCCTTTGACAAACGTCCCTCTTAGACTCCTTCCTCAAGCCTCATCCCCATGTTTACCATTTCGGTAAAGTCACTGGGGGCACTAGCAATCATTCATTCATAATAAAATGAACTCAGGGTCTTTAGAAATATCTTTGTCATCTCTTTTTACTCCAAAGGAGGAGTGATCTGGGCAGCCAATTCCATCCATCTCTACGCGTACTCCTTAAATGTCTCCTTATCCTTCTGAGACATAGACCTCAACTGGTCCCTATCAGGCGCCATGTCCACGTTGTACTTATACTGCTTGACAAAATCCTCTCCCAGGTCATTGAAAGTACGAATGCTTGCACTATCCAACCCCATATACCAACGGAGCACAACACCGATCAGACTATCCTGGAAATAATGAATCAACAGTTGATCATTATCGGTCTGAGTAGACATCTTGCGAGCATACATCACTAGATGACTGAGCGGACAAGTATTCCCCTTATATTTTTCAAATTCAGGCACTTTGAACTTCACCGGGATTTTGACGTTGGGCACTAAATACAACTCAACGACACTCTTTCCAAACAAATCCTTACCCCTTAGCGTCTTCAATTCCTTGCGTAGCTCAAGAAACTGATCTTTCATTTTATCTATTTTCTCATACACATCCGGACCCTCAGACGACTCGGAGTGATAAATGGTGTCTTCTACACGAGGTAAGGTGTGCATAACAGGAGGTGGCACGAACATGACCAGGCTAGATGCCGACATGGAAGTAAAAGTAGGCGCAAGTCCTTCGGGCACAAAGTTGGATGGCATTCCCCACGGGAATCCGGAAGGCATAGTAGGCGCAAAGTGAGTGGTGGCAGTAGACATGGTAGAGGTAGCCACCTCTGAAATAACTGTCCTCGCAGGAGGAGTTGCAGGCATTGGAGAAGATTGGCTATGAGCAGCAAGAACTGACTCCATCATGGCAGTCACGCGGGAGATCTCGTCTTTCATCTCTCGATTCTCTTGTTCTAGATGCTCCATAATTTTGAGATGATTGGCGTGGGTGTTGTACCTGTGAGTTAGCTTGGCTAAAGCACAAAAGAAACACCAATGAGACATATGGCGAAAGAGAAAACCTGCTTATGCAAATGATGCATGAAATGAAATGCTTGTTTATTCATTTTTTTTATTTCAAGGAACTTACTATATCATTTGCAAACATATATATCAACAATTGCAATAATTTTATATGACCAAAAAAGTCTATTTTCATTTATATAATTGGAAGGATTACACTGAGTACAATTTTCAGAAACCAAATGAAAAAGTACAAGAGAAAAGGAGACTAGTCATTCTAAGGATCCCTAACAATGTCAGAAGACCTAGCTGAAGGCGTGTACTTCCTTCGAATGCGACGGATCTCGGTCTCCAAAGAAGCCTTCATCTGAATCTTCTCGAGGAAAAGCTGGTCAACAATCTTCTTCCAAGCAACGAAAGGCTGAGGCATGCTAGAAGATGAAACCTCTGGCTCTCTCCGTTTCTTCGTCACTCGGTCTTCAAGTAGCTCAATGAGTGTACCCTTGTCCTTAGACTCCAACTGCAACTCTTCATCCTTCTTGCTCAAAGCATGGAAACACTCTTCCCACATATCCTTCTCTTGCTTCATCTTGACAAGCGCGTCTTCCAACTCCTCTACATCTTGGTTAGGGAGAGTTAATGGCTCAACGACAACCATAGACATAGGTCTTTCACAAGGATAAGGCATCTTCAATTCCAAAGCTCTCTTCTTTACCCAAAAAGTGCAAGCTTCCAAAGCTACACAATTGCGCGGACCAAGCTCGGATCTTCCTTTCCTATGCACATTATGCCAAGCATGCACAATCTTCTACTTCAAATGTTGGGGATCTTTACCCTCTTGATAGAAAATACCTTCTAACAAAGTGTTATTAGGGTTGTCTCTCAAGGGGAACCCAAGTTGACGATGAGCCAAAGCAGGGTTGTAGATAATTCCTCCTTGTGTACCAATGAGAGGCACATTATAGAATTCACCACAACTATTAATAATCTCCAAACTGCTCAAAGACGGATCATACCAAACTATATCATCATTAGTGAGAGACATAAGTCTCTGAGACCACCTTAGACATTGTTTGTTCTCCACAAAAGCAGGTGTCTGAGGCAAGTGCGAAATAAACCACTTGTACAGAAGAGGAATGCAACAGACAATCATTCCACCATCCTTAGAATTCCTTAGATGCAAAGAGAAATACATATCACCTAACAAAGTAGGCACACGATTCCCAATCAAGAAAAGTCTAATGGCGTTAACATCAACAAAACCGTCAATGTTAGGGAACAAAGCTAATCCATAAATGAGCAACACAAAGATATCTTCAAAAGTGTCCATACTACCAGCTTGAGCAAAGACAATAGCTTCCTTGATGAGGAATTCAGATGGCAACCCAAACAATCCTCCTTTCTTCACCCAATGAGACTCTATCTCAGAATTCTTGAAGTGAAGAGCTTCAACAATAAAATGAGATATGGGAATCTCTTCCAATCCACTAAAAGGTACTATACTAGAAACAGGTATCCCCAAGAGATGAGAATACTCCTCCAATGTAGGCACAAGCTGAAAATCTGGGAAAGTGAAACAAGGGTAGAGAGGATCATAGAACTACACCAATACATTCAAAAGTCCTTCAACCACATCAGCAGACAAAACAGACAAAAGCTTCCCATCATGTTGTTTGAAGTCCAAGGGATCTAATACAAAAGGTGCTAGCTTCCTTAACTCTTTCAAGTCGGGACATCTGAAACTATACTTCTTAGTGTTCCTTCGTCCACAATCCATAGTCTAAAAATATTTGCAAATGGTACCTCAATTCCTTGAAATTTTCGTGTGATGAATGTTATAATGCGCATGAATGCATGAATGCAACAATTACAAATAAGGTATCACACACAAGGCAAACAAAGGTCAAGGGATGAATCAAGTCATTGTCAAGATCAATCATCCATTTTGGTGGATTATGGTTTACACCTTATCAACACCCAAGTTCCTTTGATATTGACAAGACTTGATTGGATCAACCAAGAATCAAGGGTTTGTTGCAAGTCATGAGCATGGAGTCTGGGTAAGAACCATCCCAAAGGATTGAGCTAAGGATAAAAACTTGTAGATCATGTTCTAAAAAGTTCCCAGATTCTTAATTCCATCTATCGGATATTACAGGTTAAGATGACTGACTCATCGACCCATAATATTCTCAAGAGAAACTCGTCGGAGTGTAGTATCGCGTAATAACTGTTATCAAGTCTACACTTGAACAGTTTCCGCACTACGTCTTAAATAGGCCAAGAGGGGGTAAATGTTCTATGGTCCTCAGCTTCTCAGACCCAAATTAGAGATAGTAATGCCTAACCATAAATACTTGTCTGACATTTCCAAATCCAAAAGAGTCTCCACTGAGCAGATGGATATCAAGCCAACTTGTTAAGGACTACTTCACACAGGTCGAACATGACTATACCATCCTCCTATCTTAATTGCACTCAAGTTAGGGTTAGAGCTTATCTCACCACTCAGAGATCACCAAGCACAACAAGCAGATTATATCACACATGTATATATACAAACATCACATATATATACAAATATATACACATAAAAAGTAGGCTAAGCCCACTGGAGACTACACCCTAGCAGAGTCGCCACTTAATTTCTGTAGTGGTAAATTCATGATCATCAATCTATGGATAAACTAGAGATAAATTACAAGAGTCGCCACCACACTTTTATTGTTTCCAAGGGAAAAGGGAAAAAGTACGAACAAAACCCAAAAGTAAGAAGTTTTCAAATCAAAACTAAAAAAATGTCAAAGATTACAGGTAAGGGGGTTGGTTACACAGAGGGAATGTGTTAGCACTCAAAGTGTCCTAGGTACTCCTAGGGAGCCCTTTTTGTATGCATATGTATTTGGTACAAAAATGATGTTTACAAATAAATAGAATGGGGGGATGAGAAAAGAATTCATTAATTATATTTTTATGTTTGGCAAGACCTTCGGTCTTGTGCCTACACACCAACATAAAAATGAGGGATCAAAATCTCGTAGTTCGTGATACAATTTTCAAAGTGGATGCATTGCTTTTAACAAAAATTAAGTTTGAAAGGCATAAAGGCCCAAAAATGATTTGAATGAGTTAGTTCTTTTTTTTGGCTTTTTGAAAGTTTAGGTCAAGTATAGTTAAGTCTATTTACAAGTTTGATTAAGAAAAGGAAATTTGAAAATTCAATGGCATAAGGCCAAAGTTTCTATCTTTTGCAAAGTGGTCAAAGTTTAGAACAAAATAAGCTCAATCAAAGAAGATTTTGAAAAAATGAAGGAGAGATTTTGAAATTAAAGAAATGGGGAGAAGATGAAGGGACTAATCCTATGCACAAAATTAAAAGTTAAGAGTTGAAAATGTCTGACCAAATGGGTAGCAATCCAATAGATAAGAATGTCAATAGAAACCCAGAATTCCCTTGGACTTTTAGAATCAAGCAACACACAAATGCACAATTATATTATCTTGAATAGTAAAGGAATCAAATAAAGATAGCCACATCCAGCTTTATCCATTCCATGATCTTCCTCAAAAGTTGGCCCATGTAGCAGATGAATTCCACAAGTCACAGGTTCAAAATGACAGCTACACAATGATCATATTGTAGATGAATTTAGAGGGATCTTGAATGATGTATCAGATGAAATTTCAAATTGTAAGCACTTGGTTTCTCAATAAGTTGGCATTGGCCAAGTCCTTTAGCATATGAATGTTGCCTAAATTCTAAGTCCATTTGTCCAAGATCAAGCCAACAGTCCACACAAAAGTTTTTAAGGGTTTTTTTTGTTATTATTATGTACATTAATGGTCAAAGACCACACAAACAAGGAAAGTATACACAAACAAGATATATCACACAATATGGTCCAAGTGGACAAAGTGAAAATTGCATTAGCATAAACAATTAGAATGATATGAACAATGGAAAATGAATATAACTTAAAAATTAAAGTGCATTAAAATAAAGGACTTGAAATTAAATGTTAGTTGTTAATGAGTTAGAAGTTAGTATTGTTTTGCTTTTGCTTTTCATTGTTTAGACATTCTTTGGAGAACACTCAACCCACTTATCACAAGCATGGATCCTTGAGCCAAGACATCTTCCAAAGGAAGGAAAAAAGGCCAAGTTTCTACACAATACCATGAAAGAGGGGAGACTTACAATCTCACTAACTAGAATTCTATGCCTTTTATGTCATAAATTTTGCGCTATGTTAACAGTCGTAATTGGACTTATGTAGAAGTCACAACTATTTGAGGTCGAGCAATAGAATTTTGGTGTTAATGCATGTTAGAGACATACTATAATGGACTATGCTCATGAAACATAACACACACAAAAAGAATATGAAAAAGAGGTGACCTAATCTCATCCATACTCATGTTAATCTTTCAATCAACTAGCTTTAGGACTTTGAGATGTCATAAGCCAAATAAGATGGATGCAGAAAGAAGGGGAATGAGATGAAGAGGAAGGGGAATAGATGAAAACTCAAATTGATCAAAGTAGGACTTTTACCAAATTAATATCATCCATTCATTTTGGGAGATGGAATGTACATTCCATAAATCCCCTAAATCCAATGATATTAACTTGACAAAGTCAAATCAACCTTGACCAAGGCCCAACAATAAGAGTCAAACTCAAACAAGTCATCACAATTGGTCAACAAAATTATTTGGCATTTATTCAAATTAAAAAAATTAAAATAAAACATTTAAATTAAATATGGTTTGTGAAATTCCTAAAACCTCATCAAAACACCAAATAAATGGCCATGAGATTTATCATAGGTCAAACAAGGTCAAAGGACCTTGGAGAAAAACTTTCAAAATTTTTGAAGACTTAAAACTATTTTTAAATAATTAAAAACAAATTAAAAATCAATTAAATCATGAAAAATATTAATAATAATCCAAAAAATAATTTTAATTCAGAATATGAAAGAGGAGATTATTTGAAATTATTTGGTGAAACTCTCATATTTTTTGGATCAATATTAAAATTAATATGAATTAATAAAAATAAAGCAATTGAAATGAAATTCAAATAATCAGAAAAAACGTGGACCACTTGATCTCCCTCATTAATTGAGGTGGCAAATCAAGTGGCAACCAGCGCACGTTCCATGGTGGACTTGAGTCAACGTGGCATAGGCTTGGTATTTAAAAGCAACGCACGAGATTAAAACAATTTGAAAAGGATCAATGGCTCTGAACCATGCCAACACATCACCGGCGTCCAAAGGTCGGTCATCTTCTCTGGTGACCCTGGCCGGGCTGATTCACTCATCACCATCAAGAAAATAAAAAAGGAGGACATGATCTGAAAGCAAAAATGGAGTAGAGCACGAATTTGACCTCAATTTTAACTAACTCTACATATATAGAAAGATACGAGGAGTTGAATTTTGAGGTGTGTCAACTGAGTTGCTTCGATTTGACCTCTAAGCAATCAATCTTCTTGCCTATATTGGTAGGACTTCAGACAACCAAAGATCCAAGAGAATTGAGTGGAATTAAGAGAGAATCAAAGAGTTGAAATTTTCTGGAAAATACCTTCAATGTAGGAATGGATTCAACTATTCTTGCTTTGGCTTGTACTTGATCTTGCTCAGTATGCTTGCAGAAGTGGATTAGAATGCACAAAAGGTCTTGGATCCCTGGAGTTTTCAATCTCAAAACAGTGAGAATTCCACTCAATTTCCAAAGGAAATTCTCAGGTTTATCCTCTCAAATGGAATGGTTAGGGGTTTAGGATGAAAGCTGGCGCGAATGTGTCTTGAATTCTGAGCATATGGAGCTCTATTTATAGCTGGATCATGTGATATTTGCACCTCCCAAATGACTTTCCAAAATTGGAAATGAGTGATGCATGGGTGCATGGGAGTGTACAGGCCCATGAAATCATTCCATTTGATTCACAATTGAGTGTGAGTAAGTCTGAAACCAACTTGGAATGCAAGGCAAATGTATATGGAAGCTTGAAGTTTGATCTTTGCCAAATGATGATATCATGTTCAAGCCATGTGCAGCCTTAACAATTCTTGTCCAAAATGGATTAAATTGGACTTTTTGGAAAGGTTAGATCAATAGGAACAACTTTCGTGTTCAATACTTTTCTGTTTGAAGCTTGTATCATGAGGAATTTTGAGGTGGAAGTTTGGAAATTTCAACATATCAAAATTTTTTTCTAAGTGTCAAGCCATATATCTCAATATTCCACCTTGCTTAACTTTTTATGTGAGCTTCAAATGAGAAAAGTATCTTCATAAAACTTGTATATCTTTCAAATAAATTCAGAATGGTCACCAATTTCATGTCATTTGGATTTGGGATGATAGAGTTATGCATTTTTGAAGATTGGAAAAATCACTTGTTCAATGGTATAGGTCAAAAGTGACCTTTAATGTAACCTCATATCACATGCTCATAAAAGTTGAATTTTCTCTCACTCCAAACATAAAAGTTGAAGTAGACATCTTTAATTTGATTGTGCAACTTGGAAATCTTTCATCTCATAAAAATTGAGCAAGTTATGACCTTGGGAATTGACTTTCAAATTAGGGTTTAGACAAAATAACCTATAATGTTTCAACATAAAAAATTATTTTCCAAGCAAAAATAGCTCTAGATCTCAACATGAAATTTGTTTTTAATGTCATTTAGAGTAACTTTTCTCTTGGAATCACTTTCATATGGTGAAAATTGTAGGAGATAGGGTCTAGGGAGACCCAGTTTTGATCAGATGAATTCATCTAGCCAACCACCATCAACCAACTTGCTGACCTTCAACTCTCTTGACTTTCTTGGATCATTATAGATCATATATGCATAACATGATGAATTTTGAAGTTTCCCTTGAGATATTTGATCAATTGGCCAGATACCTTGTTAGAGAAGTTACTCAAGATACCCAGTCAAACTAGGGTTTCCATGGCAAATCAGCCTCCAACTCTTGAAGAAAATTTGATCAATATAAAATTTAGGAATCAATGGCACTCATATATGATGCTCATAACCATTCTTGGATCAATTCATGGTTGTGCTCTTTGTCATGAGGGTCTCAAACCCTAGATATGAACTTGATGAATCAATGTGATCATGCCCTACCTACAAAAGAGTTAGGCAAATGCAAAGACATATTTTTGGTATTTTGATTAGTAAAATGATAATATACAAGTATGATACCATCACAAAGTGCTTGGTGATACCTCCCAAAACAAACCCAATGAAGGAGCGTTAAGGAGGATGCCAAGGTATGATCCCAATGCTAATGCTTATGATGAAATTTCCTGAGGGATCTTAGGGTCAAAATTTGGGTCTTACATGAAGATCTATCTATCAGGATTTTACCATTTCTTTTTAGGCATAATATTTTTTGACTATGTCTGCAGTCACTAGCGAGGGCAAGTCTTCCCCATCCATTGTTGTGAGGATTAGAGACCCACCTGAGAAGGCCTTCTTGATGACGAAAGCTCCCTCATAGTTGGGAGTCCATTTGCCTCACGGGTCTGAGTGAATAGCAGAATACCTTTGGAGCACGATTTCCCCTACGCGGTACTCATGAGGAAGGACTTTCTTGTCAAAAGCTCGTTTGAGACGTCTTTGGTATAACTGACCATAAGAAACAACCGTCAAACACTTTTCTTCTATTAGATTCATCTGGTCATACCGTGATTGAACCCATTCAGCTTCATCGAGGTCGGCCTCCATGACGACTCTGAGTGAAGGGATATCGACTTCAATCGGCAGGACAACCTCCATCCCATGTACCAACGAGTATGGAGTTGCCCCAGTGGATGTGCAGACTGAGGTTCTGTAACCATGCATAGCAAAGGGTAATATCTCATGCCAGTCCTTGTATGTCTTGACCATTTTCTGGATGATTCTTTTGATATTCTTATTAGCTGCTTCTACGACGCCGTTCATCTTGGGCCGCTATGGTGAAGAGTTGTGGTGCTCGATCTTAAATTCTTCGCACAACTCCTTCATCATATTGTTGTTGAGATTACTAGCATTGTCAGTGAGGGTCTTGCTAGGTATCCCATAGCGGCAGATTATCTCTTTCTTGATAAAACGGGTAACCACTTGTCGAGTGACATTGGAATACGAAGCAGCTTTGACCCATTTCGTGAAGTAGTCGATGGCGACTAGGATGAACCGATGAGCGTTGGAGGCTTTAGGCTCTTTCATCCCAATCATATCAATACCCCACATAGAAAAGGGCCATGGAGAAGTCAAAACGTTCAGCGGGGTTGGTGGCACAAAGATCTTGTCACCATATATCTGACATTTGTGGCATCTTCTAACAAAGTTGTAACAGTCAACCTCCATTGTCGTCCAGTAATACCCAGCCTGAAGGATCTTCTTGGCCATAGATGGACCCTTTGAATGTACACCCTCACAACCTTCATGTATGGATTTTATGATCGTACTAGCTTCGTGTCTATCCACGGATCTGAGCAGTACAGAATCATAATTTCGCTTGTATAACACATCACCGTTTACAAAGAACTTGGAAGATAGCCTTCTCAGAGTCTTCTTATCGGTAATGGATATACCCTCAGGATATTTCCTTTTCTCCAGAAATGTCTTTATGTCGTAGAACCAGGGATTATCATCAGGATCCGCCTCGATTGCTAGATAATGTGTTGGTTCATCTAAATGGTCAATATGGATGTATGGCGCTTCATTCTTCCATTTGAATTTGAACATAGATGCCAACGTGACTAGAGTATCTGCTAACTGATTTTCTTCCCTAGAAATATGGTGAAAAGAGATTTCATCAAAGTAGAGTACCCGTTTTTTGATATGCTCCTTGTAAGGTATCAACTTGCTATCCCGAGTCTCCCAATCACCTTTTACCTGACTTATTACCAGAGCTGAATTACCGTATACCTCAAGAATCTTGATCCTTAAGTCGATGGCCGCCTCCAGCCCGTAGATGCATGCTTCATACTCTAACATATTGTTGGTGCAGTCGAAACATAAGCTGGCGGTAAATGGAAGGTGGAAACCGGTGGGAGAAGTGATAACAATGCCTATGTCATGGCCTCGAGAATTGGAAGCACCGTCGAACATGAGCATCCATCGTGATCCTGGTTCGGGGCCTGCCTCAAAGCCTGGCATAGTGAAGTGTCTGATAATCATAATGTCTTTGTTTGGAAAGTCAAACCTCAATGGTTGATAACCTTCGACAGGTAGGTGAGCAAGGTAGTCAGACATAACACTCCCCTTTATCGCTTTCTGGGTTACATACTGAATATCATACTCGGTCAATAACATTTGCCACCGGGTAATTCTACCAATAACAACAGGCTTTTCGAAGATATACTTTATCGGATCCATTTTGGATATCAATAAAGTGGTATGGAAAATCATATATTGTCTCAGGCGCCGAGTAACCCAAGTCAAAGCACAACAAGTCTTCTCTAAAAGTGAGTATCTGGTCTCACAATCAGTGAATTTCTTGCTGAGATAGTAAATAACATGTTCTATCTTGCCTGTGTCGTCATGTTGACCCAAAACGTAGCCCATAGATTCATCGAGTACTGTGAGGTACATAAAGAGAGGCCTACTAGGAACCGATGGAATCAGGTTGGTGGTTCTTGCAAGTACTTTTTTATTTTGTCGAATGCCACTTGGAAATCGTTGTTCCACACGATCGATTGATTCTTTCTCAATAGTTTGAATATCGGTTCGCAGGTAGCCGTTAAGTGTGATATGAATCTGGAGATATAGTTGAGTCATCCCAGGAAACCTCAGACTTCTTTTTCTCTTCGGGGAGCCGACATTTCTTGGATGGCTCTAACTTTGTCGGGATTAACCTCAATACCCTTTTGACTGACTATGAAACCCAAAAGTTTACCTGATTGGACCACAAAAGTGCATTTAGCTAGATTCAGGCACAACTTAAACTTTCGGAGTCTGACAAACAATTTCCTCATGTTCACCAAATGATCTTCCTCAGTTCTGGATTTGGCAATCATGACGTCCTATTTACTCTGGAAATTGGTAAACAATCATTGGTCCTCCCTAGGCCTTAAAAGTAAGGGTTACTTGCACGATCGACCAGTTGATCCTAAGACATGTGCTAGTGTGATAGGGTGACTTATTCAATTCGACAGACTATTAACTTTGTGAGAAACGGCTTCTGACAAAGTATTAAACAAGCACAGGTTTTTTCCACACGAAATGATGATGATGCTATAGACTATGGGTGACTCGTGATCGACAACACTATAACATTCAAAAGACGTACAAGAAGAACATGCTTTTGGTGAATTCTATTATCGTAATAGAATCAGTGTCGATAGCATAGACGACAACGTAAAATGATAACTCAAATGTAAATTAAATTAAAATAAAGTGTTCAATGGGAACAATTGAAAAATAAGCAAGTTGCATTGAAATAAATGTGGTGATTCACGTACATAGCACTCTTAAAAACTCTTGCTTCCTCGCGCTGGGAATGTGAAGTTTTTTACAAGTGATTTTAGTACAAAGTGAACACCGCGAGTCCTATGTGGGATCTCCTATTTATGATAAACAAAAGAAACTTCCCACAGGAAAAACTTCTAAAAGTAACAGACGTCATGCCACACGATCTAGAAACTGCTCCATACACGATCTACAAACTACTCCATATTCTGGCACTTTTTCTCCCTGTAACTGCTAGTCATTTTGAATTTCAAACTTCTCCTGCTCAGGTATTTAGGTCAACACCGTCTCCTATGTGTTTGACACAACCAAGAATTTCTTAAGTCCCAATCTTCAGTTTAGTCGATAGAATGGATTTCGACCAAACATGATTCTTCTGCCGGTTGCATCTTCTAGTAACTTGTGGTTTTCTCAGCTCTTGTTTATCTTGGGCTTTCAAACCTCCCCTTGGTAGGGTATAATCCTTAAATCCATAAGGCACTTTCATTGATTACGCCTTCAACATGCCCTATCAATTTCTTGTGGTAACAAAATGCCCCCCCAGAGATGCCATTTTCGACTGTCGACTTTTTGTGAGATAATGGCATCTTTGAGATGTCGACTTTTTCTTTATCGCTTCCACTTCTATTTAGTGGTACACCTGTTTGTCCCATGCTGCTGACATCATCTAATCATGACAAGCATCTCCTTTTTTCCTCGAGACACACAAAATCATATCTCCATCACTTCACGTCTTTGTGACGGAAACGTGTTTACCACCATGACTGCCTCTTCGCCTCCACGTGTCTGCAGACGTGGGAATATGGGTACATGTGTCAAAAAGGAAAATCAAGTGTTCACTCTTCCTTTTCCTATGGTTTAACTCTTAGAAAACCCTTGCTTCTTCTTCTTCTTTCCTTTTTTCGCCCCTTGTTTAAGTAAACGAAAACAACCTTTCTTCTCCAAACCTTCAATTTCTTCCATGGCTAGCTCAAGCAAAAACAAAACACTTCCCTCCGTTGCGAAGCTCATACAACCACTCACCATTAATGGCAAGGAATACGTTCCTGAACCTCCCTTTGTTGAAGAGAAAGCCAAAATCTGGCATTCCCAAGTATTAATCCCTTTCTCCCTGTCTGACAAACCTTTAGCATTCTTAGGCCCACTTCCAGAAAATCGTCGTCCTGAGATAACCAAGACAAACTCCTTTTTCCCCACCAGTCATCTTTCTGAACCTCTTGTTTCTTCCCAAAAACCTTTCTCCCTCCGTTATGTCGAAAGGAATTTTAGGACTGCTCCTCCCAAGAACTGTCGTAAGTTTTGTGCTTGGATGGATCGTTTAGAAACAGAAAAAATCGACCACTGGAAATGGATAGGTATCTATACCCTTCTGCATATTGCCCGTAGTGGCCCCCTCAATGTTGTGGCATGTTGTTGGCTGCCCTCCAATTTTGGGACAGTTCGACCAACTCCTTCCATACCAAATGAGGCATGATTACGCCGACACTCTTAGATATTGCTGCCATTACCGGCTTAAAATCGACTGGTGAAGTCTTCGACTGTGAAGCTGTAGCACCAGTCTCTCTAAGGATTGAAGTTGGAGATTCTCGGAAGCCGACATATAATAACTTTATTGATCATCATGCTACATCTTCAGGCCCTGTGACTACTGAAGAACATGTGGCCTTTCTGACTCTTTGACTGCCTCGTTTTGTGTTCTGCTCTAGATCGATGCAAATAGCTAAACTCATCTACACCAGGAGCGTGACATCGGTCTTGGCCAATTAATACTGGCCTCTCTTTATGAATATTTATCTGAAGTTGTCTGCCAAATCAAACTCTTTGACCCTGAGAACTCAAAGAAGAAGAATGTTTTGGCCCACGGTCCTTTTTGGTTCCTATAGCTGTGGCTTAATGCCAGTTTTTCTAAAGACATAACGTCCCATGGGATTAAGAGGGTTGCGTGTCCACCAGAAGAACGACACCTTTTTTGTAAGCGACTGATCCCTCTAACGCCCATCGACAAAACCTTTCCCGATGTCAAGGTGTTTCGCCTCTTGTTTACCATCATGTTGACTCGCGCCGACTTTCACCCTTCTATGGCTCCTTTCAGTAGTCGGACTGAAGGTCCTGAATGGCTCACCAGGGCTTTTCCTTCGACTGAAGATGAGCATAAAAACGAAACCTTTGTTATCTGGAGACGTTTTCTGGTCCCCCAATTTCTGTCAGATGTAACTTCCGGCACCAACTCTGGCCTAGTTGCTTACCAACCCAACTTGGTAGCCAGACAATTTGGACTTCGTCAGTTTGTCCCCAAGTCCCTGTATTCTTCTCTCGACATACTCACAAACATCCTTTGTGATCAACCCTGGAGTATGATCCAAGAAGATATTGAGGCCCTTTGGGAAAACCGACCAAGGCTCCATTCCATACCATTTCAACCAACCTTCTTCTACACCAAGGAATTTGATGATTGGTGGCAATCATATCTTGCTGCTTACGTTGGTGCTCCTGAGGCCAAATAATCTGAACTAACTCAGGCTCTTGTTTATTTGCAGGCGAGATCGACCAAGTGTAAGGCTCTCCATGCCAAACAAATTCAAGCTTTTCAGAACTATTTCTGAGTTATGTATTGACCTGATAATCTTCATCGGACCATCTTTGAGGCCGCGTCTGAATTAAAGGAGAAGGTAACCGACAGGCTCCCAAAACTTAAAATCCCTGGTTATGCGAAAGACAAGTATCTTTACGCCCTTCATTTTGGAAACATCAAATTCCCTCCTTTGCCATCTAGCCCATTGGCAATTCAATTCTAGATTGGTATTATTGTGCCTTTTCAGACGTGCAAAATGCTTATAAGAAAAAGGCCGACAGAGTGGTACCGACGAAGCATTTTCTGCCCTACTACTCAGGGCCAATTCATATTGATCCTCAATATGTTAGAGTGCTCGATTCCACACAAATTGGTAACACTTTTCTGGAAAGCTAACACCTCATTTTATTTGGATTTTGTCGCTTAATTGATTTCCTATGTTTCTTTACAGTAATCCCCATTGACCTTGTGGATCATGTTTCTGCCAAAGAACCTATCCTTTCGACACAAGAGACTCAGGTTCAACTCTGGCTGATTTTCCGTTTTCTTTTACTTTGGTATTTATTCTTAACTGTCATTTCCCCTCTTGCAGGTTGCTCCTGAGAAGTCCTCTGATATTGGTGAGCGACCTATTGCCCAAGTCTTGAAAAAACTCAGTTCTTCGGCATGCACCTATATGTAGCAATCTCACTCAACCCTGTGATTTCTCTAAGGAAAACAATACATGGTCTCTAACTTCTTATTATGTGCAGGGTCAACCACCTGCGACAGACCCACCTGTCTCTTCTCAAGCCAAGAAATCCAAAAAACATAAACGTTCTACTGCCACAGGACCTGAGGTATTTCCTGTCGGCTAGTCTTTCTTCTGACTAGAATATCTGCTTATAACCTCTCTTCATGTCTTCAGCCGACTCAACCATCTTCTCAACACTCCCACAAATCCAAAGGCCACCAGGGCCATAAAAGGAAGAAGCATGATTCTCTCTCTAGGAGTGCTGAAGCCAAGAAGAAAAAACACCACAAAGTGCTTACTCTAGAGGCTCTTTCTCTAGACGCCGACACTATTGTGGTCGACACGTATATGCTTAATAAAGTCCTTGATCCAGCTGTAGGGACTTTGAAGTCGACCAGCACCCCTACTACTACCATCTTGGAGGAAGAAACTCCGGATGTCGTTCTCCCTAAACCGACACAAGTAATCACTTGTTTTACTATCTTTTCCCTTGAATTACTGGACTTTTCTTACAAACATCCTTTTGCTCTAATACAGGCTGATGCTTCTGCTGAGCCATCTCACCATGTCGCAGACTATACTCCCTCATCGTCGACTTCTTCTCCATCTCACCAAGCACCCTCCGTCGACACTGTTAGTGAGTTCATTGGCTTCCATATCCAGATTAGTGATAGTGACTCTGATTCAGTCACTAGTCCTGCAACACACACAGATTCCAGTTCGACTAGTTCTGACTCTAGTCTTTCTTTAGCTTCCTTGCCTTTGCAGGATTCAAGGGGACCAGGGGATGTTGGCATCACAAAAAACCAGCCTTTTCAAACTACTCCTCTATCAACTACTTCCCCTTCATCTTCCCAGGGGCTGGCAATAAAGCCTTTTGCTCTAGAAGCAATTGCTAGGCTTCGTAGCCTAGTAAGATCACGTGAGACTTCTTCAGATTTTGAGCAACTTCACCATTCTGGTAAGATGTGTTTTGAAGCGACAAAGGTCAAAGCTCTAATGGACAAGGTTCGTTTTCACGCCTTGAATCCAGATCTCCCCCATGTGCTTATGAGTGAACCTGCTATCGACCCAAAACTCTTGCATGTGCTTGCCCAACTCAAAAAGCTTCATCTTTTTGAGTATGCTAAGTGTGCAATGGCCGCTTTAGAAAAACTTTTGGTTCCCATGCTGCGTCATCTCGACAACACTAGGGAAAATGAACACCATATTGTAACACTTGAGGCCTTTATGAAGGAGAAATGGGAGTTGGTGATGAAGGTCGACAAAGAGGTCACCAAAATGTTGGGAACAATTAAGGAGAAGAAAAAGGAATTGGCTTCAAAACAAACAAGAGCTGCTGAGATACGCCAGCAAATTGATGACCTTCGGCGTCAAATTGCTGCTTTGGACAGTGAGTTGGAGTCAATTACTGAGGAGGAATCGTGTATTGTCGACAAGGTTATAAAGCCGGCCCAAGATACTGTGGAGCAAACCACCAACGATGCCTTGGTTGTAGCTGAAGAACTTTTCAACATTGAAAAGAAGCTTGAACAGCTTAAAGTCCAGGCCAACAACTTGGAACCTAAGTCTTTACACTACAACCTCGAGCTTCAATCTTTTTAGTCTAGATGTGGTCAACTTTAACCGATTTTATTTTTTATGTAATATTTGAACAATGGATTTTTTCCAATTTTTATGCCAATATTTTATTTTCTAGCATTGTGTATATTTAACTTTCTGTGCCTTTATAACTGGTTTCAAACATAGTTTTCTCCAACCTAGTTTATTCGGCAACCATTTAGCATGTCAAAATGTTGACCTCTTGAAGGAGAGGCCTATACTTTTTTAAGTATTTTCCATTTACCCTCAAGATTCGCCTATCTGGTGCCAACTCTTCGACCTCGTAGGCGTTATTAGAGAAAGCCTGTAAAACCTTAAATGGTCCTTCCCAATTTGGGGACCATTTGCCCAAAACTCTATCATTTCTATCCATAGGCAAGATCACTCTCCAAACTAAATCGTCGACAACGAACATTTTGCCTTTCACCTTCTTATTGTAGGCTCTAGCGACTTTTTCTTTTTGCCTTTGTAATGAATCCAAGGCTAACATTCTTTCCTCATCTAACTCGACAAGTTCGTCTGCCATCATGCTCCAATAATCTTCAGAAGGTATTTCATGTTGCCTCTGGATTCTAACTACCTGAACCTGAATCTCTACTGGTAACACTGCGTCGTGCCCATATACTAGTCGAAATAGAATTGTTCCAGTTGCTTCTTTTGGCGACGCTCGACATGCCCATAAAGCTTGATCTAACGTCTTATGCCAATTTCTTGGCTTCTTGCCTACATGTTTCTTTATTAGGCTAATTATCACTTTATTGGCCGCTTCGACTTGGCCATTTGCCTGTGCGTAATAAGGGGTGGAAGTCAATAATTTGATTCCCATTTCTTTTGCAAAATCTTGCACTTTTCGACCAGTAAAAACTGACCCTTGGTCGGTTGTAATTGTGTATGGGATACCAAATCTGCATATGATATGACTTTTGACAAAGTCTATTACAGCCTCTTGATCTACATTTGTCAATGCTACGACTTTGACCCATTTTGTTTAATAGTCGATACCGACCAAAACATACCTTTGTTGTTTTGACGAAGCTTGTTTTATTTCTCCAATCACATCCAATGCCCACCCTCGAAATGGCCAGGGCTTCACAAGTGTATGCAACTCGCTTGTAGGCACATGCTGTATGCCCCCATGCAATTGGCATTCCTGACAACTTTTAGCAAATTCAATGCAATCTTTCAACATTGAAGGCCAATAAACTCCTAAGCGCATCAAAAGCCATTTCATCTTCAGTCCCGCTTGATGCGCCCCACACGCTCCACTATGTACACTCGACACATCCACATATGCCTCACTTTCTCCCAGGCATTTTAGTAGAACTCCTTCAGCTGTCTTTTTGAACAATTCATCATTCACCAGGACATAACTGAGGGGCCTATATTTTACCTTTCGATCTATCGACCCTATAAGATTACGCAAATAATCGACTAACGGTTTACGCCAATCATTTTCTCCCTCGTCGTCGACGGTCAGAGTTTCAAAATGATATCTATCTACAGCTCCTAACTTTATAATCAACAAATCTGATGGTGATAACAGTGTCGCTCGTACCTTCTCTCTTATTTGAACCTCTTCTTCATCCTGGTCTTTCGATGCTTTGTACCCTGAAGCTTCCTGCGCCAAATCGTTTTCTCTTTGGTTCTCTTTCCGTGGTATATGCTGGTGACTTACTTGCTCAAACCTTTTGAGTAGTCTGATGGTAATCACAAAATACATGATTAAATTTTCTTTGACACACCTGTATTCTTTTGATACCTACTTAATTACTAACTCAGAGTCTCCCATAATTTCGACATTCCTTGCCCCCAATTCCAGCAGAAGTTCAAGTCCTGTGATCAACGATTCATATTCTGCTTCATTGTTTGTGCATACTCCTTCAATTATGTATTTGAACTCTGCTGGAATTTCATCTGGAGAAATTATGACCCCCCCATCCCAGAACCGTTCTTATGTCTTGAATCTTCGAAGTACAATCTCCATGGCACTATGTCTACATAATTTTGAGCCATTTCGACCATTGAATGGTCGACAAGAAAATCTGCCACCACTTGCCCTTTCATTTCTTTTAAAGGAGCATACGTCAGAGAATACTCAGTTAACTCTAAAGCCCATTTACCAATTCGACTATGCAAAATTGTTTTAGACAACATGTGTTTAATAATATCAAAGTGAGAAGATACATACACATCAACAGGCTTAATATATTTCTTTAGTTTCATACAAGAAAAATACAGGCATAGACATAGTTTCTCTATATCACTATACCTAGTTTCAGGATCATTAAGCATTCGACTAAGGTAATACACAGGTCTTTCAACACATTTTTCATCCTCTTGGACTAACATACTTCCTATAGTCGATTCTGAAGCTGCAACATACAACCTCATTGGCCTATTCCTAACAGGAGGGGCCAGTACTAGAGGCTTAGTCAAATATTCTTTAATTTTTTCGAAAGCCTCTTGGTGCTCTCCTTGCCACTTAAAATCCTCATTCTTCATTCGAAGGAGTGGTGAAAAAGCTTTAGTTTTACCACTTAAATGGGATATAAATCTTATAAGAAAATTTATCTTGCCCAACAAAGATTGCAGTTCCTTTTTGGTCGACGGAGGCTTGACGTCCATAATGGCTTTTGTTTTGCTTCGGTTTACTTCAATACCTTTTTTATGCACCACAAAGCCAAGGAAATCACCCGCCTGCACACAAAAATCACACTTTAATGTATTCATTTTCAATCCACATTTTCTCATCCTTAAAAAGGCCTTTCGGAGATGTTTAACATGAGTAAGTCGACCATTTGATTTTATCACAATATCATCAATGTATACTTGCATAAAATCCTCAATAAAATCATGGAACATTGAGTTCATTACCCTCTGATATGTCGCTCCGGCTTTTTTCAGGCCGAATGGCATGACAACCCACTCATATGTACCTAAGGCCCTTGGGCATCGAAACGCCGTCTTCGGCACATCTTCCTCTGCAATAAAAATTTGGTTATATCCCGAATAACCATCTAACATACTTAAATATTCAAAACCAGCGGCAGAATCGACCATCATTTCTGCTATGGGCATGGCATACTCGTCTTTAGGGGTAGTAGCATTTAGATCTCTAAAGTCAATGCATACTCGTAAAGACCCATTTTTCTTAATTACTGGCACAATATTGGCCAACCATTCAACATACCTTGCAGTTTGTAAAAACTTGCTTTCGAGGAGCCTTTCTATCTTTGCTTTTATCTTTGCCATGATATCTGGTGTGAAACGCCTAGGCATCTACTTTACTGGCTTTCTTCCAGCTTTTATTGGCAGTTTTAGCTCTACCAAATCCCTACATAAACCAGGCATTTCGTTATAATCCCAAGCAAAACAATCCTTAAATTCTTTAAGTAAAGATATTACCTCAGATTTTAACTCTTTGTCAATGTTAGCGCTAATGTATGTTGGCCTTTTGTCGCCATTTTCGCCAAGGTCGAATTCTTCTAAGGGGTCTTTTGGTCTCATCTTTTCCGGCGCCTTTGGATCTTTTTCAAACCCTAAAGGTTCATTGTCATAAATGCAGTCCAAACGCTGCATGTTGATGTTTCCTTTAGCCACAACTAGCTTATTTGGAGGCTCTGGCTCAATAGCCAAATTACCTTCTTTCTTTAAAACATAGGCATCGACAACCATGTTTTCTTCAGCCTCTAGGGCCGATTTTATTTTGTTCTCGGCAACGTATGCCGAAATCCTTTTTAGAGCTTCTAGCTCAGTCATCATCAGTGACATCCCCCTAGCCTGTCGGTCGGATATCTGCATAGGGTGGATCATCTAAATGTTCCACATCCCAAATGAAGCCATGAGTCTCGTGCAAAGTTAGAGAAACAAAAGCTTCACTCAGATTAGCATACACATGCTCAGCTGGTAAACAAGGAGAAATGTTAGCCAGCTTTCTTTCGAATTCGTTCTTGCCGACATTGTTCACGTCAGCCATGAAGTAACCTTGATCAGCTTCGATATTTTCGACCACTCCATATTCTCTCCAAATCACCAATCTCTGATGTGCTGAAGATGGTACCACTCCGACACCATAGAGCCATTCTCTGCCGACTAGCAAATTGTAACTTGGCTTGGCATCTATTACCATAAACAGTGTCAACCTAGTTATTGAACCCACCATGATATTCACCATGATCACACACATGGTGTTTTTTTATCTTGCCCCCGTAGTCAGACAAAACCATGTTGTTGGATTTAATATCATTATCATACTTGCCAATCTTCCTCAAAATATGGTGTGGCATGATGTTAATAGTGGCGCCACAATCTACCAACACTTTATTGATAGTCACACCTTCTACTTTGGCCCTAATCAACAAATGTTTCAAATGACTTTTCATAGTCATCGTGGGCCTCTCAAAAACTGCTTTTGGGCTCTCAGCAGAAGCATCATTCAACATAAAGTAACATCTTGGCTTATGTAATGCCATTTCTTCAGCGCAGACATCATCTACCGAATCCTCCACCTCAGTCACACAATTATATTCTTGTGGTAGAATTGACACCATGTTGACTAAGATGTCCAAACTTGCTTCTGATTCTGAATTGAAGTCATTAGTAACCTCATCATAACATTTTTCAGTTGGTCGACGGACATACTCCCTGAGTCGTTCTTTAGCTGCTGTGTCGACCTTCGCAACAACTTTCTTTCCAGAATTCGCCCCACTAGCCATGCCTTTTCCAACTATTCCCCAAGCAGCCTCTCTTTCAGCCTGCTTGCGCCGCTGAAAACGTCTCCATTGAGTTCTGGACATGGGGTTCTTCCCCAAATATTTTTCAGAAACATGAGTCATTTTCTCAGACTTGAACTCACGCCTGTAGTTAACTGCTAAACCTCCTCTGGTAGCAACAACACCTTGTGGGGTTTCTTGTTTTCCATGAGGCTTGATCTAGGTGCCTCTAGGAGCACTTGTCAATGGTACGAAGCTCCTAGGCCTCGCCTGAGCATTTTCCATAGCCTTCTTTGGGACTCTTTCATTCTGGCGCTCTCTGTTCAGCCCACTTCTTTTGCTTTTGCCCAATTGTAGCTTTTGGAAATTTTCAGCAGCAACTTTGTCGGTGACAACACCACATCTAGGGCATAAGCAAACTTGTGAACCCTTATTCTTGCAGCGATACAGGAAATCTACCAAATCTTCATCAGCCCTTGGGTAGACTTCAGCTATGTCGACATCTGGGCTTTCATCAGTTTGCTTTAGCATGTCGGCCTCATCATATTTAGTGATCTCGACCATATTGAACTCGACTGACTTAATGAATAGAGCTTCCTCCTGGCGGAGAGGGTCAGCGTCGATCTTCATTTTACGGCCAGCAAGTTTCAACCTGCCTTCTTGAATTGCTTTCTGAACCAGATCCCTGAAAAGATAACAATTAGAGGTATTATGACCAAGATAATTATGATACTTACAAAATCCTCTTTTCTGTCTTTGTTCTAATGGTGGTTTTTAGTACCAGGTGGCACCACTATTTTACCATCTTTAACTAACAAATCAAAAATTTCCTCACACTTTGTCACATCAAATGTATAAGTTTTTGAAGGGAATTTTGGATTATTTTCGACAGGATTTTTCCCTTGTGCAGGAAGTAATAATCGACACTCATAAGCAGATCCTAGCTTTAACTCAGCCACGTCAATTTCTAATTCGGTCGATGAGGCATAATCAGCCTCATATATTGGATCTGTCGCGTCATACTCGACGAACGCTACTTTTTCTTTCTTAGCCTTATTGTGTCTAACCTTTTCTAACCTTAGTCGCTCGAGATGTCGAACTCTATCAACCAATTGTGACATACTCTTTACAAAAGTTGGGTCTATTTTCTTCCTAATGGAATAATCTAACCCTCCAACAGCCATTTGAACAAGTTCATGTTCTGGTACTTGCGTAAAACACCTGGCCTTTAATGATCTAAATCTATTCAGATAATCGTCAATACTCTTAGCAAACCTTCTCTTAATGCTAGACAATTTTGCCAAACTAATTTTGGAGTGTCCTTCGTAAAACTGTTCATGGAACTTCTTTTCTAACTTGGCCCACGAATCTATCGAACTTGGGGCCAAAGAAGTGAACCATGTGAAGGCAGCCTTAGTCAGAGAGGAAGGAAAGTTTTTTACTCTCAAACACTCATTATGAGCCAAATCTCCTGACTCTGTTAAATATTTGGCAATATGTTCTATTGTCGATTCACCAGATTCTCCCCCAAACTTAGTGTATTTAGGCACTTTCATTCCTCTAGGTGCCTCGGTTTGGAGAATAAATTCAGCCAATGGGGAAACATATAATGGCCTTTGCAATGTGGAACTCATACCATTCCTAGCCATAATCCATTCGCCAATAGTTATCAAATTATTTTCTACTGCTAAGTCTTCTTGTCGATGTTGATCGACAATTTGATCAACATCCTGATGTCGGTTAACCAACACCATCTGGTTACGTCCTTCTACTCCTGATTCAACACCTTGATTTTGTTGGGGTCTAAGGATTTGTCCCTCATGGACTGTCTCATCTTCTGCTGCCCCTATCTCCATTTGAATAGGAACGGTCTTCCTGACCACTTTTGCCATCTGTCGAGTCGGTGCCCCCAGGAAGTTACATAAGCGTGTCAATTGATTAGCCACCTGCCTATTTGTTTTAGCGGATTCATGTATCACAGGATTAAAAACTGTACCCATTTGATTAGTTAACATATTAACCAACTGATGATTACTATAATCCATTTGCTGCCTCAACACCGCTATTGAAGTGTTCGACAACGACATGGTTCTATTCTGAGTATTATTCCTATTCTGAGCATTGCCCCCTTGTGCTGATCCTTGTAAGGAGGGATTCGTATTTTGAGCGTTGTCTGAAAACAATGTTGCATTTGATGTCGACTGATATCCTGGAATTAAGGAATACGACATTCCATAAAGAGAATCTGTGGTGCCAAAGCGAGGCACATAAGGTCTGAACGTCGTTATCGTTGATCCTGAACCTCCCGGTGGAAGTAAAGAAATTGAAGCTCCAACAACACCCGTAGTCGACATCGTTGAGGTTGCACTTGTCATCGGAGGCAAAGTTGAAACCTGTGAGATTACTGTTTCCATAGTGGATAAAGTCCCTTGTGGCACTTCATATGTATTGGAGTTTGACATTTTTGCAGTTTCTTGTGGCCTACTATATAATTTTCCACTTCTAAGTTTCATGGAATTGCGTAACTACACTAGCACTGGTCCCACTGGGCGTGCAATTTTGTTTACTGTGGAAATTGGTAAACAACCGCTGGTCCTCCCTAGGCCTTAAAACTAAGGGTTACTTGCAGGATCGACCAGTTGATCCTAAGACATGTGCTAGTGTGATAGGGTGACTTATTCAATTCAACAGACTATTAACTTTGTGAGAAACGACTTCTGACAAAGTATTGAACAAGCACAGGTTTTTTCAAAACGAAATGATGATGATGCTATAGACTATGGGTGACTCGTGACCGACAACACTATAACATTCAAAAGACGTACACGACGAACACACTTTTGGTGAATTCTATTATCGTAATAGAATCAGTGTCGACAGTGTAGACGACAACGTAAAATGATAACTCAAACGTAAATGAAATTAAAATAAAGTGTTCAACGGGAACAATTGAAAAATAAGGAAGTTGCATTGAAATAAATATGGTGATTCACGTACATAGCACTCTTAACAACTCTTGCTTCCTCGCGTTTGGAATGTGAAGTTTTTTACAAGTGGTTTTAGTACAAAGTGAACACCTCGAGTCCTCTGTGGGATCTCCTATTTATAATAAACTAAAGAAACTGCCTACAGGAAAAACTTCTAAAAATAACAGACGCCGTGCCACACGATCTACAAACTGCTCCATACATGATCTACAAACTACTCCATATTCTGCCGCTTATTCTCCCGGTAACTGCTAGTCATTTTGAATTTCAAACTTCTCCCGCTCAGGTATTAGGTTGACACTGTCTCCTAAGTGTTTGACACAACCAATAATTTCTTAAGTCCCAATCTTCAGTTCAGTTGACAGAATGGATTTCGACCAAACATGATTCTTCTGTCGGTTGCATCTTCTAGTAACTTGTGGTTTTCTCAGCTCTTCTTTATCTTGGGATTTCAAACTTCCCCTTGGTGGGGTATAATCCTTAAATCCATAAGGAACTTTCATTGATTACGCCTTCAACGTGCCTTATCAATTTCTTGTTACCTCAATCTCTTCATGGATCATGTCGTGAAAGAGGGTTACCGTGGCACGCTGATATGTTGCCTATGCATTCTTTAAGCCGAATGGCATTACTTTGTAGCAGTAAGTTCCCCAAGGTGTGATGAAAGTTGTCTTCTCCATATATTCTGGCGACATTTTTATCTGATTGTACCCGGAGAATCCATCCATGAAAGAAAATATGGGAAATTGAGTTGTATTATCAACCAAAACATCAATATGAGGCAAAGGGAAGTCATCCTTTGGACTTGCTCTATTGAGGTCTCAGTAATCTACACACATTCTGACTTTACCATCTTTCTTCGGAACTGGAACAATGTTAGCAACCCACTATGGAGACTCAGAAATGGCCAAGAAGCCAACGTCAAACTGCTTCTTAACCTCTTCCTTGATTTTGAGTGCCATGTCAGGTCTAGTCCTTCTGAGCTTTTGCTTGACGGGAGGACATTCAGGCTTGAGTGGCAAGTGATGTTCAACGATGCTGGTGTCTAACCCTGGCATATCTTGATATGACCAAGCGAAGACATCAACATACTCGTGCAATAACTCTACCAACTCAGAGTGTACATGCTTGGCGAGAGATACCCCAATGTTCACTTATTTTCTATCAATTTCAGAACCCAAATTAATGACATCCACTGGTTCTTTGTATGGATGGATCTCTTTTTCTTCGTGCTCGAGGAGTCGTGCTAGTTCAGCTAGTAATTCACAATCTTCCTCACTGTCATCTTCAGCTTGGTTGATTGGAAATCCAAATTTACAGTTGATTTGTGCCACATTGCAATAAATAGTTTTTTTTGTTCTGCATATGACGAGCTTATTTTAGTATGCTTTATTGAGAAAGTAGAAAAAAAGAAAAAGAAATATTTTGCATTTCGTTGTTTTTAGTGAAAAAGTAAAAATAACTGAAAGAAAGGGAACACAAGTTTTGCATGCAAAAAGTACTTTTTATTTATTCACATAATACTTTTAAACATGGAGGCCCTTACAAGCTATCCTCTCGTCTCGGGCGAGAAGGAGGGATTGAGAAAACAAAATGCATTATGTTTTTCCTGAGTATACTATGGGAATCACGGTAGCCGTCCAATTGGGAAGCTTGAACCATGGAGGACATCTGCGTATGAGGCTAGGCGTCTCTGGTTTGCTACCACTAGATTCTCCAATGACTGCCACAGTATGATCGTTTTGAGAGCCATGCACTGCTGAATTTGACCGGGTTGAACTGCGTCTTCTTTGGGCTTGCCTTGTGTGCTGCTTCATGATAACCGATACCAAATCTATCGCGCTTCTCTGCCACGTTGACAATTTTGCCCCAACAATGGAGCGGGCCTTTCTCCAATGTCTGTTTGGCACTTCTTACTGAGGATATAGCAGTAGCGGATGATTGGTCATGATTGGCGATAGCAGAACTGACTTCTTCAAATTCTAAATAGTGGAGCGGAATGTCAACAATCTCCTCATCTGTCTCAACATATATGAACAAAGAGAGTTCGCTAACCAACATATTTTCTTCACCATACACGATCACCAGCTTATCATCAATCAAGAACTTCAGCATTTGGTGCAACGAAGAGGTGTCTGCCCCAACGACATGGATCCACGGTCTACCTAACAAATAACTGTAGGTGGGGTTAGTATCCATGACTTGGAAGGTGATGCTGAATTGGTGAGGTCCAACACAGATGGGCATATCGACTTCCCCAATAACCTGCCTTCAGGAACCATCAAAATCTCGGACAATCAGTGTGTTGGTCCTCATCTCGGGCCCTTTAAACTATAATTGGCTTAATGTAGATTTTGGAAATACATTAAGCGAATAACCAGTGTCAACGAGGACTCGAGATAGGTGAGATTCTGTGCACATGACCGAAATGTGTAGTGCTTTATTATGGGCATTTCCCTCAGGAGGTAATTCTGCTTCGTTAAATCCTAGATACCTACTGGCAGTAATATTAGCAACCACGTTGTCAAACTGATCAACCGTGATATCTTGCATCACATGAGCGACATTTAGAACCTTCATCAATGCTTGGCGGTGAGCCTCAAAACTCAATAGCAAAGACAAAATGGATATTTTGGAGGTAGTCTGGTTCAACTGGTCGACGATTTTGAAGTCACTCTTCTTGATCAATTTGAGGAATTCTTGGCTTTCCTTAAAAGTGATGCTCTTCTTGTGATCTTCAACTTTCTCATTCTCAACCACCGACCCTTTACCTTTAGACATTTCTGATTCTGTTGCTTTGTTGCCAATAACATTCGTCGGCACTAGAACAATTTCCATGTTCGGAGTGGCGGGTACAGTTGCCCCTGCTTGCGGAGACGGAGTAGGAATGACCTTCCCCTTAGGCGGGATAATTGTGATTGATGGAGACACCCTAGGACATGCCTGTGCTCCCTTCTCCCAACATCGTGCTTCCTTCAAGTGGTATATCGTGATCAGGTTCACCTACAATTTTTCTCACAAATGCTTCCTCCTGGTTGGGGAGACTTTCAAGTTGTCCATTGTCTTGTCCGACTAGGTTGGTGCCTTCCAGGTTCTTGCATTGATTGCTCCTTTAGCTCATGGATCTCTTCATGTATCTGGTTTAGCTCGTACTGATTCTGGCAAAGGGTGATCTCTAACTGCTTGGTGCGACTTTTCTCATTCTTCAGCCCTTTCTTGCAAGCTTCCAGCTTGTCTCAGAGCTTCTTGGTTTATTCTCCGTAATTAACCTCTGCTTTGCAATCCTGGTATTGAGTCTCAGCTAACTCTTTCTTATTCACTGTCAAACTAGCATAATTTCCCTTGAGTGTATCACCCACCTTGATTCTTTTGAATACATTCTGCACTTCGTCATCTGCTTGGCGCACCCTAGCTCTTTTCTGATTCAAGTTGAACTTCAAAGTTTCTTTCTCCAATGAGATCTTACCAAGTCTAGATTTGATATCAATGTTCTCTTTCTCTAGGGCCTTGATAACTCTTTTCATCCCATCGACCTCAGAAGTTTGATGGGTTACTGGTTCAAGAGGCTTGATGATCATGGATGGTTCAGGTGGAAACGACAACAAAATCTCATTGACCTTGTCTTTTACCCATTTGGTGTAAGCTTCCTTAGCAATGAAATTCTTCTTACCCATTTCTACTCTCCCTTGAGGACAAACTGCTCCCCAAGCCTTGACGATCTTCTTGGCCAATTATGGATCTTTAACCCTTTCATAAAAGACAAAACCTTCTACACCTTTGAGATCAGGCTTATCTATCATGGGGTATCCCAAATGTCATAACGCTAACCACTGATTTTAATTGATTCCCCATTTCGTACCAAGAAGAGGTACATTAGGAAAGTCACCATAGTTGAGGATGAGGTTGACACTGTCATAGATTCGAGAATACCAAGAGATGTCTTCGGCGTTTAAGGACATGATTCGCTGAGACCACTTTAAATTGTCTTTGTTCTCAACGAAAGGGCCTTTGATGGGTAGATGCAAAATAAACCATCTATCCAGCAAAGGAGTACAACAAACGATGGTTTTCTTCTTCTTCTGGGTCCTCACGTGGATGGAGTAGTAAGTATCAGCAAGAAGAGTGGGAATAGGGTTATGAGTTAGGAAGATGTGAGTAGCATCCAGATCCATGAATTCTTCCATGTTTGGAAATAGTACGATCCCATAGATTAGTAGAGCTAGACTGGCGTTGAAGGCCGTCCAACTCCCAACTTCGGCGAAGGCAATGGCTTTATCTACTCGAAACTTTGAGGTGAAGCCATGAATTCCACCTTTAGGTTTCAAGTTCAGCTCCACTTCCTTCTTCTCTATGTGGAGGGCTTCAGCAAGGACTTGGTATATGGGAAGTTCCTTAGTGCGAACATAAGGCACTTGGTTCTTGATCCTGATACCCAGAATATATGAATACTCTTCCAATGTGGGAGCCAACTGGTAATCCTAGAATGTAAAGCATCTCAATAGAGGATCGTAGAATTGCACCAGAGTGTGCACATCAGTGGTATTGACTTCGGTGTTCAGGATTCCCAAAAGATTTCCATAGGACGTCTTGAAGTCATCTTTGTTTCCAAGAATTGGACGTTCCCCTAGTCCTCTCAAGACAGTCAGCTGAGGTTCCACGAACTTGTAACTGTGAATGTGTTTCCTCTCGGGATTCATGCTTTGTCTCGAATGCTTAGTCAACAAACTAGACTCTTGGATTCCTGGAAAAGAAATGCATATGAAAAATTTGTCATTATGAATGATAATGTAATGATGGAATGATATAAGTCACGCAGATTCAAAGCTCTAATATGCTCTGAATAATCTGTATATGCCATTTGTTGTAGGTTCAAAACATCGATGCAACACGAATATCAAGGTAGATAAAGTCTATGGCTTCCTGCAATAAAAACCCATATCCCCCTCACATGTGTGGACTATGCTCCAAGGTGGTCCCTAGAAGGTCTCCCAGAGTCATCGACTCGAAATGGAAATACCCTGTCGTAGTGAATACTCACAGGACAAAAGTACTTCCAAGTGAATCTAGTCTGGGTGTGGTTCTCTTGATAACCCAACGTGTGAAACGCAGGCGTACACGACTATCCACGAGTCTAACCTATGTGTATTCTATGCTCGGTAACAAAGATTTCCTATCATGCAGTCTATCCCAACCCAACAACAGCATAACAGGTAATATCCATAACAATATCTAGAATAATAAAGTAAATGCGATAAATAAGCGAGTATATGCACAAAGATAGACACCTAAAACTAGCGAGAGAACAAACCTAAACTAGGCTCGACTCCTTTTAGCGACTAGGAAGTACTCAAAGTAGCGAAGTCTCACCAGCAGAGTCATCAGTTGAAGCTAGCGGAAATATACCCGTATGTATCGCACGCTCGAACATATAACAGAGTCGCCATCGAACTTTATTTATCCTCGAAGGAAAGGGAAAACATCGATAAAACCCAGGGGAAAGAGATATACTGGGTAAGGAAGTTGGTTATGCAAGGGGAAGGTATTAGCACCCCAAACATCCATGGTACTCCATGGGAACCATTTTGATTGTTCTCGCTCGAATAGGTGTAATATCTAAAGATTACTCGCAAAAGAATAGGGAAAGGAAGAGAAATAGATAAAGGACCTCATGCCTACGTATCCTTATGGTGCAATGAGGAATTCAGAGCTTCGCATTTCAAGGAACTATAGGTGCGATGTGGAAAGAAGTTGATCAAGGTATGGTCTGAACCAAAGAATAATATGATTTGAACTCCAACAAGGGGTGAAAACATGAACCCAAGAGTAAAATTGGTATATACCAACATGTGAGGGCCTACAACACTGTGTTGGAATAACCGAAAAAAGAGTGAATTAGGTGTTTGGTTTCATAGCACAAATAACTCTTGGTTCACAAAGGGATACGAGATGGAGCACAAAGGTATATTGTATTCGGCTTAAAGAATAAGGTATCATGTGAAGTGAATGAAGATAGAGTATGAATGCATCATGGAGATGAATTGAGTGAAGTGACTGAAGTCACAGAATAGAGTATTTGGTAACAAGTGACTGAAAAGGTGTAATTTGAAACCAAAGGTTAAGGTGTATTGGAATCCATAGGAGAAATGGGATTCATACCATATAGGGAAACATGCATATTGGCAAAAAAGAAGGAATTAAATGTCTGGAAATAAACCAAACAACTCTAGGTACGAATGCAGACTATTCATTAGGCGTCGTAAAAGGGTGTATATGAAATTCCAAAGAAAGTGTATTTCGATGTCAAAGGAATAATATGTCACCGGAGTGAACAGTTTATGCTCGAAGGTAGGTAATGAATCATGAAAGATATAGATGGTGCCCTAAGGAGGAAGGAGGAATAATTAGAAATATGCTAGCCAAGGATTCGCATCCTCGTGCCTACGTATTCTCATTGTTCAATGAGAAAGTCAGAACAATCATAGTTCGGATCTACGAGAACAAAGAGATTGAGACTGATGAAAATTATAACTTGCACCAACAGAATGGTATCAAGGGAACTCACGAAAATAACTGGCTTCAAACCCAAGAGCAAAACTGGTATAAACCAACAAGTGAGGGCCTACAACATTGTATTGGAACAACCGAAAAAAGATTGAATTAAGTGTTCGATTGCATAGCACAAACAACTCTTGGTTCACAAGACGAACTGTTCATTAAGCGTGCTAAAAGGATGAGTGTGTGACCCACAAGAAAATATTATTGGGTGCAAGGAAGAATATATCACTTGCTGAGGTACAAACAATTCGAGATCAAAAGAGAATAATATATTGGATCCATGAAGGAATAAACTTTGAACTGAAGAGCAAAAGAGGTATTGACTAGGACGTGGAGGAAACTAGGTATACCCACTCCTGTCATAACCAAAACAAAGTGAATTAAATGTTTGGGTACATGCCAAACAACTCTTGGTTCACAAGACGGAGTATTCATTAGGTGTCCTAAAAGGATGAACATGGAAACCAAGGAAAAGTGATATTTGATCTCAAAAAGATGGTATTGATTGATGAATGAAGAGTGATGGATTAATAAATAGGGTAGCTCGTGAAGAATCTGAATTCTCCTGTCTACCTATCCTTATAGTGCAATAAGGAAATCACAACTTTCGTAGTTCAACGCACTAGGGCTGAAAATAAGGTGATTGGAGGCAAAAGAATATGATTGAATGATTAATTGAAATGATTAGAATGGAGGATGAATAGACTTGATAGTTACTTAATAAGAATCACACTAAAGTCTATGAGTAAAGGGGGATAGGATAAGCAACGAGCCAAACGTCTCGCACCCAAAGATATCCAGAACGAGTGTAGGAAAGCTCCAGTATCATTCCTTCTCTACTACTTAAGGCTCATGGCATGTAATCCTTATCCTAACTTTCAAGTGGAGAGAGAAGAATCTTTTGTTGTTTCTTGTGCTGAAGATGACCTTACCAATCGTTCGATTCGAATTTCACTAAAGTCTACGAATAGAGGTTAATACGATGAGCGTTGGGTCATTCGTACCATACCCAAAGACACTCAAAATGGGGGTAGGAATTATCCAATCCTATTCCTTCTCCATTTCTTAAGGCTCGTGTCGTACAACTCGAATCATGACTGATAAGTTGTTGATGTAGTCCTTGCTTTATTATGAAGAGGGAGAGACTTGTCAATCGTATAATTAGAATTGTGCTAAAGTCTATGAATAAAGGTGAATACAATGAGCTCTAGGTCATTTGTCCCATACCCAAAGATACTCAGAATGGGGGTAGGAATTCTCCAGTCCCACTCCTTCTCTATTACTTAAGGATAATGTCACACAATTCTAACCTTGATTTAACAAACTCTTATAGTTTCCACCTTTGTAGCATTTGTATAATCCGCTGCTTGGTATGACTGAGGATGCCTTGATCGAGAATCTGTCTTGAGGCTTCGAGCTCCACAACTTAGAAGAAAAGTCTTATTAAGTGACCAAGGATTTTTGATCACTCAAATTAGACTGTGGGATCATACAAGTTCAAAGGATTTAATTGATCAAAAAATTTCTTTTGATCAATTTGAACCATGGGTTTTGAAATGATTTTGCATTTCTGGTTAAAACCTAATCTAATGGTTAGAATTGATCAAACTAGCATAAGGGAGCATGTTATGGTTGATTAAAGTTGATAAAAAACCTATGTTAAAAATCCTAAGGGAAAACGTGCATGTTGAGACTTTAGATTTAAATTCTAATTCAAATTCTATTCTTAAGGGAACATGTGATTACATGAGTGAAAAATGTCCAAAATTACTCCTAAAGGGTAAAATGGTCTTTTTCTAACTTAATGATTATTGAATCTATAATCCTAATTATGAAGATTCTAATTGAAATCCTAAATGATCCAATTAACCTAAATTCTATCAATCAAAGTTATCTAGTTAACAAAACAAAAACAAATAAAACCAATAAAATAGTGAGCCTTTGCGAAACAGAGGGTGTGTAGGCATGATTTGGATGTGTAGAAAAAAGGGAGCAAAACAGGGTCCTAATGCGTGGGCTTCAGTTACAGAAACCTAATGCCAAACAAATATTTTCAGCCATGGGGTGCAGCAGAAAAATGGAGTGAGGCAGAACTATATTGGGCTTGGAATGTGACAAGCCAAATCAGAAAATAAGCCCAAATGTTGGGAGTTGTGTTGGGAAAAACCAGAAAAATTTGAATGTCTTTGCGCCTTTTTCCATGACAGTTCAGATTGTCGGTGCCGGAGCTCCACAGCGGACCACCGCGTCGGAAATTGCTTACAGTGGCGGTTGCTACCGGAAATGAAAAGCGGAGACACCTCCATATTCGTCCCCACCTCCCAAACAAGGATCCACTCTCTAAATTCTCTAATTTTTTTCCTACATCCAATAATGAGACTGAATCCATAAGAATCCCTAAGAACTTAGATCTGAAATACTCCTCCATGAACAAGATTCGAAGCTCCTCACGATAGGGGTTTGTAATAGCATGGTGTAATGTTCAGAATAACAACCAAAATCCAAGAAAAAGGGACCTACCTCCGAAGCTGAGAATTGCTCTAGAGAGTGTTGATTGAAGAAGATGATGACGGAAAATCACTTGTACAAGGAGGTGAAGTATTGCCTTTATCTTCCTCTAACTTGCTTGTTTTCTGAATCTTCTGCTTCACAAATACTGTAGTATGATGAGGTTAAGCTCACTCTTCTTGAAGCTTCAATGTGAAGCTTCAATGGAGTTTTGGGAAAATTGAGCTTTGAGTGTGAGAGGGAGAGGGTTCAGAGAAAGATTGCAGAGAATTGAAGGTGATGAATGCAAAAGTGTAGCTAGTGTTGAATGATGATGAATATGAAAATTTATAGAGGTTAGGCTTGGGATTAATGAGGCTTGGAGTTAGGCTTGGGGTTAGTTAAAAGAGGTTTGGAGTTAGTTGGGATGAACCCAGTGAGTTTAGGTGGTTAACTCACTGAGTTGGAAGTTAGTTAATTGGTTAATTTAGTTGAAATAGTGGTTTATGACTGACTATTGTAGGTGACAATTTGAATGAGGTGAGCTTTGATGTTGGCTAAGGCATAAGATATAACTATCATGACTTGCAACTGTAGGTTAATAGTGGTTGTGTTATGTGATTTTGGTCTTGGTTATGATTGTGCAAGTTGAAGTGTTTGAGGATTTTACTGCACTTGTTTTGCTGCAGGTTTGATGTGTTCACAATGTGTTTGGTTGAAGTTTGATGAAGTACCATCCATTGAAGTGTCATCGGATGCTCACGATTTTTCTGGTGTTCATGCAGGTGTCTACTTGCCTTGGATGGCAAGCCATTAGCTAACTTCAATGATAAATGATCATGCTTCAACCCAAAAAGTTCCTTTCTCACAACAGTGGTGCAAAATCCTGCAAAATAGGCTATGCGTCGACTCAAACGGGGAATGAGTCGACTCAAATAGAATTTTTCCCAGGGTTGAGTCGGCCTGTTCGGACCCGCGAAAAAATTATTGAAAGGAAAATTGGAAATGTGTCAACGCAAGGGGAGGGTGAGTCGACTCAATAAGGAATTCCCAGAACCGAGTTGACCGGTAGGTCGACTTGTTCTGACCCGAGGGAACATGGTTCAAAGAAATAAGAAGCATGAGTCGACGCAAAGAGTGAGTGAGGCGACTCACTCAAGTTTCCCAGAATTGAGTCGACCGATGGGTCGACTTGTTCAGACCCAGGGGTTTTGCGCCGAGTCATGAGTCAACTCACAGGGCTAAAAACCTCCAAAAATGAGTTTTTTCCAATGCAATACCTTTTTTGAACCCTTTTATGTATGTAATGAATATTTTAAGGATAAAAATGAATGGAATTGACCAATTGAATGAAAACGACTCGGCTTAATATATGAACATGACCACAAATCAAACCCGATTTTTATAATTGACACATGAAGGCTAGAAACGGGAACCCAAGGACCAAGCATAGTGGCATGACAATGATCAAGTGAATGAATGAAAGTGGATGGAAGTTATGAGACCAAGGACTTAGGTTACGACCAAAAGACTCGAGCACCAAACGGGACTAGATGGACGGACCAAGTATCGAAGGCTGAGTGTGATACACTGAGATCATCTGAGATTAAGGTTTTGGAGGCCTCGGTGCCTCGGGGCAAGTCCAAACCAAGCATTTTCAGTTGTTGTACAAATAAACCAAAGCCCTGCAAGCCAAACACTTAAAATCCATGGTGATAAATGGTGTTTATGAACCCTAGTTAAACAGTTAATAATGCATGCGAATGAACCCTAGTTAAACAGTTAGATGGAGATGTGAAGAAAAGGGGAGGGCAAATTTTGTGGTACAACAGTCTCTACTCCATTCTTCTTATCATCCAGGTACTTTGGGCAGTTTCTCTTCCAATGTCAGGTCTTACCGTAATGGAAGCAGGTGCCTTCCTTTGATATGCCTCCACTAGGCTTAAAGAAGGAGCAATGGGTTTGGGTTTGGCAACTTCCTTGCCTTTCCCTTTACCATCATGCTTGGTGGGTTTTTTGTTTTGTGTCTTTCCATTTCCGATCATCAGAATGAACTTCCCTTTTGATTTCAGAATCTTCTCAGCATTTCTTAACATGCCTAGAAGTTCAGGAAGACTTTTGTCCATATCATTCATGTTTAAATTAATGACAAATTGACTGAAGCTATTTGGCAACGATTGTAAGATCAAATCAGTCGCAAGTTCCTTTCGGAGGGGAAAACCCAACCTCTCAAGGTTCTCCATATACCCAATCATCTTGAGCACATGGGGACCTACAGGGGCTCCCTCAGCTAACTTACCTTGAAAAAGGGCTTTTAAAACTTCAAACCTTGCCTTCTCTTGATAGAGCATCTTAAGGTGTTCGATCATATCGAGCGCTGCCATGTTCTCATGTTGCTTTTGCAACTCTGAGTTCATGGTAGCTAGCATGAGGCAAACAGTCTCATTGGCATCATCGACATGCTTATTATAAGCATCTCTTTCTTCCTTAGATGCAGAACTAGGAGGTTCCTCTTCAGGAATAGGTTTCTCCAAGACATACATCTTTCTATCATATTTGAGGACAATCCTCAGATTTCGGTGCCAATCTAGAAAAGTTATCCCAGACAATTTTTCCTTATCAAGGATTGATCTCAAAATGTTGTTAGAGGTGTTTGTTGTCATGGTAATCTACATGAAAAATAATGAAAATATAAGTATCACTAAAATAACATATTTAATTAGGCCATTAATTAAATATGCTCCCACTATTTTACTCAAAACAAATGACCCTCACCATTTAATTCGGAAAATCCCGTTGGAAGATTTTCTAGTGGGTCGAGATCCACATTTCACTTTGTTTTAAGTCCGCATAGGCGGATTACACAAAACTAGGTTATTTAGGTAGGAACTCCTTCCAATTGTATCTAATACAACTCTCAAATATTTTTTAGTTGGGTGAATAACTCCTTATTCCAATCCATCACATGGATCATTTCCAACTCTTGCTTCTAAACGTATATATAATCTTATTATAATTTGTTTAGTTAAGTTTGACCCATTGTTTTAGGAATTGGATATTAGAATTATCCCTTCGCACCTTACTAATATAGAACATGCACCTCGTGTAGGCGAAACCTACATTATTCGATACTAGTCTTGATGAGTGCTAAAACTTGGAAAGCATGAACTTAATATTTAATTTGAGGGAATTTGCAATTATTATGATCTCACTGACTTATTTATCATATAAATCGTGTCTCACATGCATCAACATACATTCACATGCATCAACATACATACAAAATGTAACAGTTATGGCCCCTAGCGCAATTGTTCTCCCAAGCCAATGAGAGAACCTAAGCTAACCTAATAACGATCTAAGCTTCTCCAAGCAAGATCTTCAAGGTTGTCCTCCTTTGATATGTATTCTTCTCTTTCTTCATAACATTACATTACATGAAACAAACTCATTTTAGATACGAGGGAATGAGATGAGAAAAGAAGTTACATTAAGAGATTAAAAGAGAGGCACGATATGCAGGTCGTATTTTTAAATCACAAAACAAAATAAAGGAAAACTAAGGCCATAACCGATCACCACAAGACAATAATAATAAAATGTTATTATTATTATTATTAATTTAAATTTTCTTAATTAAATAAACCAAATTAAATTTCGACTACTGATCACACTACGCAGAGTTGAAATCGACGTCGTTTTTCGCATCAACACTTGACACTTTAAAGCACAACTCTTGTGTTGTCACAACCCTAATCGCATAACTCTTTGACAACACAGCCCTTGTACCGTCATGAACCCTAATGCAGTAATTTCATACCGTCAAACACACCTCGATTGATCAACACGTCATTGCTTCATCATACTAATGTCGGATCAAGAAGAAAAATGACCATTGGTCGCTCAAAGGAAAACAACCATTAAGTGTTTGAATGAATCAAACAGAAATAATATATCATATATACCATATTTTTCATCAGAATTACTTATATCATATATATAACTTGATCGATATCAATTGTGTAACCTATGGACGATCAATGTATCGCTGCTTCACCATACTAACTTCGAATTCCAAAGCATAGTCAACATCAATCATCCAAATCGTACACACATGATGCCAAATTTAATTACTCGTTTATTTTTGAATTCATTATGTCTTTTAATCGTATTAATACATAAAATATAGAAAATAAACAGCTATCAGATGCATGGTTTCGTAAGTGGCTATGATACCACTTAAGGAGAATAGCGATCCAAAACGTAACGGAAACTAAAAATTTCTCCTTTAGTGATCCTTACGAACGTGCATAATCAATGACAAAATCGTTACCTCTTGTGGCGATTAAAACGTTTGATGCAGATCTAAGGAGCGATCACAAACGTTGAATGGTGACAACGCCTTAACTCAGTCCACACGAACGGATTCCTTCCGTCTTAGTGCTAGCTGCTACGAATGAAGGCTTTGAGTGTGAGAGAGAGAAACAAAATTTCATCTGAACAATGCTTTTGTACAAGGGTTCTATTTATAGAACCACGTGTGTGGGATGCAAACTAAAAAGCCCACTTAAGTGTATGTGACCCATATCTCATGATATACCAAAATCACTTAAGCGCGTGGTACGTTACCATATTTCATATTCTACCTAAGTACACCATACCTTACGATGTTCTACAATTCACTTGAGTGCGTCGTACCTTACGATGTTCCTTATTTATTCTATCTCTCATCAACCCATCCTTTGTGTGTGACCCAGTAGGTTTTCGCGACATTGGCAATTATATTAAATCACGTATTTAACATAATAAACAGTGAGCGGTATCTAGCAACACATCACTGCTACCCAAGGCACGAAAATGTCATGTGATCTGACAAATCCTTTTGTGATAATACTTATGTGTACAATTACCCTTTTACTCTTATGTCTATATTGAACACAAGGCATAGACCATGTAATCCTTGTCCAGTTCAATATTAGGCCCTTAGACATTTATGCTGTTACGCGGGATGGGTAAATTCCATCTAGGTCACTCATGTTCCTCAGCATGCTTCGTGGAGTACCCATCATCTGTCTTTATGGTCATCCAATTATAGACAATGTTTGATCAGTAATAAAACACTCGATTCTACATCTAGGGTCCATAGTGGTTTCAGGTCGAAGGGTGATATACACCATTATCACCATGAGAATAACTTATGACACTTTGCATAACATTCTATATAGTATTCTCATAGCGGGTCAATCCAGTATGAATATTACTCATAATATTCATACTTATGTTTAATACTTAATAACTCCTTATCCATGATCCATGAGATGTGATCATCAGTTTATATACATAATATTCTTAATGCTTTACTGTTATCCCACTTCACAACAAAGCTCGACTACCAATTCTTTAAGAACAATGTTCTTGTGTTTAATGAGATCTCATGATTAAGTCACACTTGATACATTAAACAGACTAGCTATTCTAGGGACTTTATTAAACAAACATAATAAAGAAAAAATCATTTTATTATTAATAAATAATCCGATACAAGTACCAAAAGTATTGGCCTCTAGGGCTTACACCAACAGAGTTTGAGGAGGAGGAGGAGGTGGATGATTCTAAGTAGCCACCAAAGCTTCCGTCATAGCGGTAAGTCTTTCATAGCCATCCCTAAAAGTTGTCACCTCTTCACGGAGTTCACGATTTTCTTTCTCTAGGCGGTCCATCTTCTTCAACTAATTAGCTAGAGTATTATACCGGTGAGACATCTTGCCTGGATGAAGACCAAGAAAGAAATAAGACCTCCTGCAAACTTACTCAAAGCAAGACCAAGATGTAACATGATGCATGATATGTAAATGAAAATGTGAATGTTGTTATTATTACTTTCCAAGGAACTTTAAAACATAAATTGCAAATATTATAATAAGAATGACACATTTTGATGTACTGAAATCTCATTTTATTAATAATGTAAAGGATTACAATAAGAAATACAATTTCAATTATCATAAATAGAAAGAAGCTAGATCTATGGAATCATGCCCGAAAACGGCCCAACTCCAAACTGATACTTCTTGTGAAGCCTTTTGATATCTCTATCACGAGTTGGTCTATAATACCTTTCCAAATGCCGGAAGTAGGAAGACGAGTAAATGTTGAAATGTTAGAGGAAAATAAATCCTCTTGGCCTTTTGATCTCTTCATAGCATGTTGCTCCATCAATTCTACCAAGACGTCCTTTTCCTTTAGCTGCTTCTGCAATTCTACTTTCTCAAGGCGTGGGGTGTGAAATTTGTATTCATACTCACCCCTCTCTTGCTTCATCCTATCCAAATCCTCTTGCAACTCCTCTATGCTTTTAATAGTGGGTGATTTGACCATTACTAAGGACATAGGTCTATCATAAGCGTATGGCATCTTGGATTCCTTTGCTCTTTTCTTCATCCAACTGGTGTAAGGCTCCAAAGCTACACAATTCTTCAATCCAAGCTCACCTTTTCTTTTCTTATGAACATTGTGCCAAACACGTACTCCCTTCGTTCCTTTTTAAGTGTCATTTTTTGACTTTTTACACATACCAAGGAAGCTAATCATTATTGTTACTTTTCAAACAATAATTCTTCTTTTACCTATAATACCCTTAATTATTTATTACATTCACTTTACTTTTTCTCTCTCTGCAATCATTATCTAGGGGTAATTTTTACAAAATTGCAATTAATACTACCTTGAACTTTGTAAGTGACAATTAAAAAGAAACAATTTTTTTGAAGAAAGTGACACTTATAAAGGAACGGAGGGAGTATCATTCTAGCTTTCAACCCTTTAGTGTATTTCCCTTCTTGGAAAAATAAACCTTCTAACAAAGTGTTATTAGGTTTGTCCTTCATAGAAAACCCAAGTTGACGTCTTGCCAAAGCCGAATTATAGTTGATCCCTCCTTGTGTACCAAGAAGAGGCACATTAGAGAACTCCCCATAACTATCAATAATCTAAACATTGTCGTAAACAGAAGAATACCAAGCTATGTCATCATTGGTGAGAGACATAAGTCTTTGAGACCACCTTAAACAACCCGTGTTTTCTGTGAAGATAGGAGACTATGGCAAGTGAGAAATAAACCACTTGTATAGTAAAGGTGCACAATAGACAATAGTTCCACCTCCTTTAGAAGTTCTATGATGAATGGAGAAATAAGTGTCACCTAGCAAAGTTGGAAATAAATTCCTAATCAAGAAGATCCTCATAGAATTATCATCAACGAAGTTATCAATGTTGGGAAACAAGACCAGACCATAGATGATTAAGGCTAAAATAGTTTCAAAGGCCATTATGCTCCCAACATTAGCAAAATAAAAGACTTTCTCAATAAAAAAATTTGAAGTCAATCCTCTGATACCTCCCTTGACAGTGAGATTGACATCTATGTCAGACTTTCTCAGGTGAATGGCTTCAACAATAACTCAAGGTTCAAGAATTCCTCGAGGAAAGTGAAGCACCGGTAAACAAGATCATAGAACTGAACCAAATTACAAAGAAGACCATCCTTAACATCGGTAGATAGAACAAATAAGAGTCTTCTAAATCAGTCTATGAAACCCTTAGGATTATCCAAAGAATTTATTAGCTTCCTTAATTCCATGAGATCGGGACATATGAAACTGTATTGCTAAGTATTCCTCCTTCCAATATCCATGGTTAAAATATCTACGATGTTTGCAACAAGAGTCTCTAAGTTCCTTGAAAATTGAGGAAAATTCTTATGAACTCCATGAGTGCATGATGCAACAATCTCAAACAAGGTCACACAAAGCACACAAACAAGGTCCAAAGGTTCGGAGTCACGAGCATGGAGCCAAGGGTAAGAACTAACCCACAATGTATGTACTAAGGATATAATCACCGATAGAACAAGGTTCTAAAAAGTTCCTAGAGTCATAATTCCATCTTTTGGTTATTACTGGTTTATACGACTACTCGTCAACCAATAATATTCTCTAGAGAAACTTGTCTGAGTGTAGTATCGTGTAACAACTAATCTAAGTCTACTCCTAAATAGCCACCGCACTACACCCTAAAAGTACAAGATAGGTTAAGGATTCTAAGGTCCTCAACTTTTTGAGCTCCCAGGTCGGAAAATGTAATGCCAGCTACGACTACTCGTGTGACATCAGTAATGCTAAAGGGGGATCTCAAGTCAGCTTATTAAGGATTAACTCCACGTAGGCCAAACATGACTATACCAGCCTCCTATTATAAGAGCACTCAAGTCAGGGTATATGACTTATCTTACCACATAGAGATCACCAAGCACCACACAAAACAAACAATAACAAACAACAGCAAACATAATATATGCACACAAAAAAAGATGGGCTTAACCCACTAGGGACTACTCCCAAGCAAATTCGCCACTTTTATGTAGGTGTAAATTTTTTGAGATTAACCTATTGATTAACTTAACTCATAAAGCAAGAGTCGCCACCACGCTTTTATTGTTTCCAAAGGAAAATGGAAAAAGTACGAACAGAACCCAAAGAAGTTTTAAAACAAAACTAATAAAAAGAGAACAAGGATCCGAGGGTTTTCTATGCAAAGGGAAGGTATTAGCATCCTAAACATCCATGGTACTCCATGGGAACCTCTTTGAAAATGTGTGTATTTTGGCTTTAAAATGGTGGTGTTTGCAAAAGATTGGAGAGATGGGACAAGAAGTGTATTTTTTATGATTTTTTGTGTTTGCCAAGACTTTTGAAGTCTCATGCCTACATACCAACAAAGTGCAATGGAGGATCAAAATCTCAATTTTCATGGTAAAAATAAAAAAGAGAGTTTGTTTTGATTCAATTTTATGGGAAAATACATTTTGTCATTTTAAGGAGAGTACTCAACTAGTCACATACAAGTAGGAGAACTTTTCATCATCATGAGAAGGGCTCCAACTTGGGTAAGGATAAACAAGTATGCCACTAGCTATCTTAGATGGAAAATAACTATGATCAATACTATGGAGATAGGAGAATTATATCTCAACTATGAAAATGACTTATGTCTAATGCCTTCGAAAAAAGTTTAAAAGGAAAAGTGCACAAAGGGCACAAAAATGATTTAGATGAGTTATGCATTTTTTGTCTTTTTGAAATTGGTATGAGTATGCTTAAGATGGATTAGCATTTATTAAGAAAAAGGTTTTGAAAATTACTTGACAAAACTCAAGGTTTATTGAGAAAGTGGTTCATGTTTGAAATCAAGAAGATTTTTGAAAAGAGGGAGAAGATTTGAAAATTAAAGAAGGGGGAGGAGAAGAAAAGTCTATCCTAAAGCATGAAGTAAAAGTTAGGGAAGAAAGATGTAACCAAGAGATAACAAGCTTTATGACATAAGTTAAACAAGAATTCCCTCATTTGGATTAAGACCCAAGCAAGTAACATAAGCAAATAATAATCCATGTATCAGATGAAACCAAAGTAGTTCAACCAAGTCTTCAAAAGAAATTCCAAAGTTAAAGGTTCTAGATGAACTCTAAGGTCTCAGAATCACAAGTCGCAAAGCATGGGTCAAAATCCCAATTCTAAGTCTATAGCTCCATAATGATGCAAAGGATATTAACCACAAGTCCATAAATCAGGAGAAATAAGTTATTTTTCAGGTTTTTTTTTCTTATTAGAGTTTTCTTTACAATGATGTATAAGAAAGGTCCAAATGTACAAAAAAACAAAATGACATAATCACAAAGAATATGATATGAAATGCTAAACATGAAATATAAAGTAAATGACATAAAAAATAAAGGCATAAAGTAAACGACATAAAAAATAAAGGCATAAAGTAAATAACATTGAAATAGAAGTTAATACAAGTGAAGACTTGGCAAAGGATGTTAGTAAAGAAGAAAAGATGTTTTGGTCACTTTTTGGAGAACACTTAACTATTCACTCACAAGCATGAAAATATGGACCTATAGATCATTTGTGAGAAAAGCTCCAACTTGGATAAAATCAACAAGTATGCCACTAGCTCTCACAAATGAAAAAGGAGCAACATTTTCATGCAATACCATGAAGAATAGGAGATTTACAATCTCACTTATAAAAATTCCTTTTCCTTTTGGGACAAATTTAACGTTATGTTAAGCAATCGTAATTGGACTTATGTAGAAGTCACAACTATCTGAGGTCGGTCAATAACAATGTTTGTGTTAATACATGCTAGAGAAATGATATGTAAATCATTCTCCTAAAGCCATGCCACACAAAAAAAAGAAAGAAGGGGGATGATCAAGCACAAAGGCTAGAAGGATGGTCCATTACTTCAATCCACACTTCATGACACTTAGGATAAACTTATGCATAAATTCAAAGTACCTTAAATGATCCATGATCACTTAGAAGGTAGATTTGAAATGATGAAACTTCATCAAGTACCAATCCACACATCATGAACAAGATGGACACAAACCAACCAATTGATCAAAGGTAAAAGAAAGAAATGAAGAAGAGAGACACAAGAGAAGTCACACACAAATTGGATCAAAAGTTTGATCAAGTCATCATCAAAATCAATCATCCATTTTGGTAGATTAGAGTTTTCACCCCATCAACACCCAATATCCATTGAGTTTAATGAGACTTAAAGTCCAAACCATCGTCATCCAAGACCAATAGAAGTTCATAAGATCACACAAATAAAAATGCAATTAAATGAAATAAAAAATACATCAAAGGTAATTTTAAAATAAATTTTAAAATAGAAATAAAGTGAAAATTCCATAAAGTACTTCAAAACACCAAATAAATGACCAAGGAAATTATGGAAGGTTGAAAATAAAATAAGAAACATATAATAAAAATTTCAGAATTTAAAAATGCAGAAAAGTATTTTTTAACCAATTAAAACAAAGGAGAAAAGAAAAAATTCATGAAAAATAAAAAATAAATGAAATAAAATGAGAAAAATAAAAATCAGATGAAGAAAAATAAAAGGGGATTTTAGAAATTATTTTGGGATATTTTGGATAAAAAATGAAATTACTATGAATTTTTAAAGAAAAAGCAATTAAAAATAATAAAAGAAAAATAAATAAAATCAGAAAAAACAAGGAGCGTTGGATCACACCTCATTAATTGACGTGGCAGATCCAACACTCCAAATGTTGGAGAACGCGATGGAACATGCTGTAAGCCAAACCTATGATCCAATTTAAATCCAACCTATCAAAACATTTCATTTTGCCAACGTGTCTGATCAAACTCAGACAACCTGAGAAAGCTCCGGGCGTCTTCTCTAGTGTGCTCTTCCCAGAGTTTCATCGTTTGGTAAATTCAAGATGCTGGACCGCCACCATTGTGATCCTCTTCTTATCCCAAATTCAACCTTATGCTCCAAATTCATTTATGTAAATTAAGCAAAGGTAATTTTAGAGAAGTTTCAAAAACAAGAATGCCACGAAAAATAAAATTAAATGATGAACACGATTAATCAACACCAGATAAGTTAGGGGAAAGCATCAGAGAGTGAATGACTACATTGTGGTAACTTGTTTCAGTTCAAATGATTCTCAAAACTACCTTGTCCAAATGGTGGTCAGAAGTTGAGGAAGCTTGATTTGGTTAGAGCACTTAAGAAGGTCTCAAAGCATGGGAATTATTGCAAAAGTTTCAGAGGATGAAGGTGCTAATGGAATCAAGAAATTAGATTGAAACAAGCTGAAACTCAAAACACGATAATTGAATTTTCTGGAAACATTTCAAGTTGCAGCAGGGATTTCTTGGCTCTCAAAAGCTTGGAAATGAATGCAATAACTTCCTCTATTTATAGGCAATGTGATTGGATCCAAATACATGTGAAATGATGCAAAATTCGAGAAAAATGAATTTGATCCGAATGTGTGAAGAGTGTGATTTAAAATTCATCAAAACTCAGCCAAATGATGCATTTTAAGGGTCAATTAACTTCTGGAGACTCGGTTAAACATGTTTAGGTCCAAAACACATGATAATTTGGCTTGGAATTAAGATTATTCATGTTCAAAACTCGGGCAATGGTGATTTCTTCAGTTAGAAGTCACCATGTCCAACCCAATGGGGCATCCTACTTAGGAGGCTTTTTGATCCCATTCTTTTTGCATTGTGTTAACATCATGGCCAAGATTAAATTGTTCCAAGAAAGAGTGCATTAGGATACTTGAGCATAAATTTATGTCATGTTGAAGTTGGCATGAAAAACTGATCATATAACTTAGGAATATTTGAGTGCTTCATGGCTGAAAATGACCTGTAATGTTTCATTGATTTCCATGGCCTTCCAAGCATATTATGACCTTGGTCATTGAAGCAAACTTCTAGAGTGTATCACAAATCAAATTGTGCAAAAATAATGAGCCTCATATATTGAAAATTGAAGAAGTTATGATCTTTGGAATTTGGGGAAAAGTCACTTGAAAATAGGTCAAATTTCACTAAGTCCACAAATGACCTATAATGTCTTCAAACGTTTGATGATCCTCCAAACATAATTGGCTCTTGTCATGTAAAGATAAGTTGTAGAGGATATTTTTAAGATTCATATTTAAAAATAACCATTCAAAAATGTTTATAATTGAAGGAGTTGTGATCCTTAGAACTTTGACTTCAAAAATTGACTTTTAGGTCAAACCACTTGGAACAAACTTGTGTACTTGGACCTTTCTTGAATTTAAAAGCACATGGGTGATCATATTAACTCAAAATAAGGTGTCCTTGATTTCCTATTAATCAAATAACTCAAGTCTTGACGTTGCTTATTGAAGAAGGCATGGAAATAAATACATGAACATTTGACATTCTTTGAGAAGTAAGCCACAAAACTTTGAGATGCCATTGGTTAAAAAGCCATTACCTTGCACAACAAACTTAAGGGAAACAAGAATTTTTTTGATATTTTGGTTAGTGGCTAGATAATAAATTAATCATATAAACACAAAGGTAAAACAAAATAACAAAGAGGTGCTTGGTGATCCCTGTAAAAAGCAAAACCAAATAAGGAAAAGGGGAAAGACCAAGACATAAGCTTGTTTGTTTGAAATGATGCAAAAGATATATGGGATATTAGGGTTAAAAATTAGGGTATGACATCATGAAAATGATCATTTTTCATGATTTCCTAGCAAATAACATGCAAGCACACATATGTAAGCATAAAAATTAATAATATAGAATACATGTGTTGATATTAAGATGAGGTCACAATAAACATATTAAATGAAACACATTGTGGTTATCAATTGAAATTTTTGGAAATGATCACTCATAACATGAATCATACACCAACTATATCATATACCTTTGAAAAATAAATAGGTAAAATAAAGGACTTACATACAAAGCAAAAATTGAAATGGTATTACCTCATCGTATGAATGACGGAGGATGAACATTCATTCTACAAGGAACTCTCAAATGAAAGTTAGAATAAATGCAAAGCGTGCCACAAAACTTTTTGACATCAATGGTCTTACCTCTTTTCCCTTTGTCAAAGTACCCAATGATGCGATGTATATTGTATCCAAGAAAGTTATTAATGTGATGATCATCCTTTTTCGTTGGACTTTCATTCTTGTTATTTTCACGATAGTTATCTCGCTCCTCCTTAGGTTTCATTGTCTTAGGTTGATCAATCCATTATTCTATGTCCTTGAGTATGTCTTTTGAATATAGACCTACATCACGAAACGGAATACCTTTTCCGACATTACTCGGATATGAAACATTAAAAGTAATATACATAACTTTTACCAATTAATGAACAGTAGTTGTTGATTTCCTTGGTCACACAACTCTTCTTCCTTGCCACAAAGTCAATGAAATAGGAATATTTCCTCCTCCATATGTCTTGATCATCCACAAACAAGATCCCATACTCTCTTCATAAAGACAAGACATTTATCAAAAACATGTGTTACGTACCCAATCTTCATTGGGTCCTCGAGGGTGAGTGAAATCAAGGTTGCATTTAGGAAACCATTGGAAAACACATTTAGGAACAAAGAGTCTCTTAAACTTGCATTTTTCAATAGTGTGACCTTTATTGCAACAATAATGACAAGATAAGTTGTGATGATATGTACTTTTTCTATTTGAATGCTTTTGAACATATTTATACTTTTTATATGAAGGGTTCAAAGACCGTTTAAACTTTGATGGATCAAAAGAGAATGTAACCATTGGTTATCATTCTTTATCCGAATTAGCTTTAAGAGTATTTACCTCTTTTTTGCAAAATGTGACAAGTTTCACAATCGAACCATGAAGGTTATTCATCGTGATTTATGTCTTTTTGAATATCTACCATTGATTTCTTAAGACATTCCATATTCTATTCGATTTATAAAAATTTAGCATCTAAGTGTGAAAAGATTCTTTTCTTGGAATCTAACTTTTTAAAAGCGTCTACGGATTCTCTATGTATATTTTCAAAAGCTTTTTGTAATTGGGAATAAGATAATTCATTCATAGATTCAAGCTTAGAATGACTTACATTCTTCTTCTTCTTTTAGTTGGACATGAAGCAAAGCTTGGCCGATTCGACACTTGAACTTAAGCTTTCATAACTTGAAGAATCAATTTCACTCTCCCAAGAAATATAGGCTCTCCTAGACTTGCTAGATTTCTTGTGATGGACTTTCTCTTTGTCTTTCTTGATCAAAGGAAGATCCGGCCAATATTGACCGACTTTTCCATAATTGTATCATGAACTTATAAGTTTACCCTTATTATTCTCATATTCCTTTGAGGAGTTTGATAGCCTTCTAAAGTTAATTAGGTTCTTGTCAGAGTGCTTGACTTCATTTTTCCATATGTATCTAGTGTATCTTTTAACGAACAACCCCATCTCTTCATCATCAGAATTCTTGTCAAATCTTGTTTCACAATCACTTTACTCATTGGTTGAGTACTTTAAACCTGAAGCCTTTAGAGCAATATACTTCTTTTCTACCTCTTTATATTTACCTTTCTCCTTCTTAATCTTCTTCCCATGCTCTTTTTCATGTTTTTCCAATTAAGTGAGTTCTTGCTCATGTTCTTCTAGCTTGACAAATAAAGTTTTGAGATCAAGTGTTTTAAGATCATTCGCTTCTTTGATTGCGGCGAGCTTACGTTGCCATTTTCTATTAAGACATCTCAAAATTTTATTAGTAGCAATATCATTGGAAATAGGCTTACTTATAGCATTCAAACGATTTATAATATGTGTGAATCTCTTTTGCATGTAGGGAATGGTTTCATCATCCTTCATCCGAAATAGTTCAAACTCTTAATTTAAGGTATTGATCCTAATGGGAAACATAATAATATTCATCAACACCAAGTGCGAATATGAGAATATTTTTTACTTTCCAATCATGTAACCACAATTTTATATCATTATCATTCCATTGTTCTTCCAGTTTTGGTGAGCCTCAACATCTCATCACAGTCCTCTTTCAGAATGCCAAGCTGGCCAATAGGGACAGGAGCTTTAGTAGATTTATCCACAACAAGTGCCAGATTCGGAGAAGAAGAAGAATTCCCCACAGGACTGGCAGAATTATTAACAACATGAGCTCTTCTCATGTCATCTTGGGGTTTTGGCGGCGTCGATAAAACACGACCACTGCGGGTCACACCACTGACATCAGATATACTCACAACAGAAGTGGAGGGAAAAGACACCTCCTTCCCATCCTCTAACGCGATTGTGTTATATCTATAGGGAATAACTTTGTCTGAAGAGTACGGGACAAGCCCCCCTGGCTTGATTATAAGAGATGGAGAAACCTTATTCTTGCTGCCATCATATTTGACAACAACAGGTTTTGGTATTCTGAAAATAGGTGATATTACATCAACTTCATCCTCATTGCGATTCTGAAGTATCTCGATCATACCGTGATCCAGCATCTCTTGGATGTCCTTCCTGACTTGGCGACATCCTCTCTCGTTGACAGTGCACACCTGGAACCTGTCATGGTCATGCTCATAATGATTGTATCCACATAACAATTTATGCATCTCGACCAATGGTTTCCTGTTATTACTGACATACAGGACTTTATATTTGCCAGGGTAACCCTGGACCATGTTCACAGCAGCTTTCCCATGCTCGGGCAATGGGTTCTTTTTGACATTAGGACCTACGTCCTCGAAAAATAAAATCCCAATTCTAACAAGGTCTTGAACCTTGGTCTTTAGGGGATAACAGTTCTCCACATCATGTCCGGGAGCACCGGAAGGATATACACAATGTAGCTCAGGCTTGTACCACCACTGAGGGTTGGTCGGTACAGCAGGTGGGTCGCATGGAGTAATCGGCTTTCTGTCTATCAACGAGGGATAGAGCTCAGCATAGGTCATTGGAATTGGATCAAAAGTGACCCTCTTCCTATCGTAGTTGGTGCTGGTATTGTTGTTGTTTTGAGGCTGGTAGGCCTGCTATTGTGGACGATGTTGTTGTTGTTGATATTGCTGATGTTGTTGTTGTTAATGTTGATAATGTTGAGCTTCCCTGAAGTCAGGTTCTATATGAGCCACATGGTGCTGGTTACTGGTAGGGCGAACAATCTTCGTCTTCACAGAGGGTCTTTGTTTAATATGGGAAGACACTGCATGTGCCTCTCCCTCTTTCTTCTTTACAAAAGGCCCATAACTCTTTGTAGAAGAGCCTTCATCCCTGGTCAGACGTCCTTCCCGGACTCCTTCCTCTAGCCTTATCCCCATGTTCACCATTTTGGTGAAGTCCGAGGCAGCACTAGCTATCATCCTCTCATAGTAGAAAGAGCTTAAATTCTTTAAAAAGATCTTTGTCATTTCTTTCTCTTCGAGTGAGGGCACAATCTGTGCGGCCAATTCACGCCACCTCTGGGCATACTCCTTAAACGTCTCCTTCTCTTTCTGGGACATAGCCCTCAGCTGGTCCCTATAGAGAGCCATATCAACATTGTACTTGTACTGCTTGACGAATGCTTCGCCAAGGTTGTTGAAGGAGCAGATGTTCGTACTATCCAGACCCATATATCATCTGAGTGCGACACCGGACAGGCTGTCCTGGAAGTTGTGGATGAGGAGTTAATCATTCTCGGTTTGTGTTGACATCTTGCGTGCATACATCACAAGATGGCTGAGAGGGCAATTGTTTCCCTTGTGCTTTTCAAAGCCAGGCACTTTGAATTTGATAGGGATTTTGACGTTGGGCACGAGGCACAACTCAACATCAGATTTACCGAAGAGGTCTTTCCCTCTTAGAGTCTTCAGTTCCTTGCGCAACTCAAGGAATTGGTCATTCATAGCATCCATTTTCTCATAAACATATGGGCCCTCAGATGACTCAGAATGATAAATGGTGTCTATGACTATCGATAATGTATGCACAACAGGAGGTGGCACAACAAGGACCGGGCTAGATGTCGGCAGAGAAGCAAAGGTTGGAGCAATACCCTCTGGCACAAAGTTTGCGGGCATTCCCCAGGGAAACCCGGCTGGCATAGTCGGCGGAGCGAAATGAGCAGTGGCGGCAGGAACAGTAGAGGAAGCTACCTCTGAGATGACCGTCCTCGCGGGAGGTGTTGCAGGACTTGGAGAAGACTGGCTCTGAGCAGCCAACACTGACTCCATCATGGCAATCAGCCTAGCTACTTCCTCTTTCAATTCACGGTTCTCTTGTTCAAGATGATCCATTAGCTTTGGTAGATTGGCCCTAGTGTTATACCGGTGCGTCAGCTTGTCTTCAAAATAAATGAAGAACACAGAGTTAGACCATTGATCAAGAAGCTCTGAACAAAACCTGCTTATGCATATGATGCATGCAATGTTTGTGCATATGATTTATTTTTATCAAAGGAACTTTATAGAGATCTATTTACAAATATTTGGAAATATTAATCTTTTAGACATATATGGAATATTCATATCAATAACATTTGGAAATTTTTTTACACCAAAGAAGTACAGTCTTGGTAACCAAATACAATACAAGAGAGAAGGAAAATGAACATCCTATGGAACCCTAGAAACAATCGTCCAAAGCTCTCGCGACCGGAAGATGAACTGCACGAAGCCTCTTCACCTCTCTCTCATAGGTTGCCTCCATATCTTCCTTCTCCTTGGCGAGTTGATCATACTTCCTCTTCCAAAACTTGGACGACTGAGGAAGAAGAGAAATAACCACATCATCTGGCTCATCAATAATATTATGCTCCAGAAATTCTATCACAGCATCCTTATCTCTGAGTTGTTGAAGTAGCTCCTCTCGCTCACGGACCCAAGCACGCGAACGGTTTTCATCTCTCAACTCCTCTACTCCTTGGTTAGGGAGGGTTGAAGGCCCAACCATAACCATAGGTGTAGGTCTCGGATATCCATAGGGCATGCGGTACTCAGAAGCTCTCCTCCTTACCCAAGAGGTGTAGGGTTCCAAGGAAATACAATTCTTCGGACTAAGCTCTTTCCTTCCCTTCCTATGAATCTTGCGCCAAGCGCGGACCATCCCACCCTTCAAGTTCTAGGGATCTTTACCCTCTTTAAAGAACAAACCTTACAACAGAATGTTGTTAGGTTTATCCTTTAAGGGGAACCCAAGTTGACGGCGAGCCAAACTAGGGTTGTAGTTAATTCCACCACAAGTACCAAGAAGAGGCACATTGGAGAATTCACCATAAGAATCAATGATCTGGACACCATCATATACACGGTTATACAAAAAGATATCATGATTAGTGAGAGACATAAGTCTTGTAGACCACTAAAGACATCCTTTGTTCTCCTTGAAGGCGAGCGTCTGTGGCAAGTGCGAAATAAACCAATTGTACAACAGAGGCAAACAACACACAATGGTACCACCACCCTTTGCATTCTTCATATGCAAAGAGAAATAAGTGTCACCCAACAGAGTCGGAACGGGATTAAGAGTAGAGAAAATCCTAATAGCTTTCACATCCACAAAATTGTCGATGTTGGGGAATAACACCATCCCATAGATGAGAAGCACGAATATGGCTTCAAAGGCATCCTCACTCATGGCTTTCCCAAACAAGGTATCTTGAGAAATGAGGAAATCAGATGGGAGACCTTGAATTCCACCTTTAATAGTCATATGAGCACCAATATCAGATACATCTCTATGCAACAGATCATTAATCTCTTGGGAAGAAGGAACCCTCTGCAAGCCACTGAACGACACCTGATCTAAGATAGGTATACCCACAAGGTAGGTATACTCCTCAAGTGTAGGCAAAATCTAGAAATCCGGGAAAGTGAAGCAACGGTACAAGGGATCATAGAACTGCACCAACACACTCATCAGACCTTCATCCACCTGAGTAGCAAGAATAGATAGAAGCTTTCCATGGCGGGCTTTGAACTCCAAGGGATCTAATACATAGGATGTCAAACTCCTTAACTCTTTCAAGTCGGGTTGTCTGAAACTATACTTCTTCGTATGCCTTCTTTGCTTATCCATGTCTGAAAATTTGCAAATAGACCTCTCACGTTCCTTGAAAATTTTCTCATTGTTGATGATATGGCTTTAAATGAATGCATGAATGCATGGATGCAACAATCACACTCAAGGATCAAGCAAGTCACACCACACAAAGGTCACGAGATGGCTCAAGTCATCCTCAATATCAATCATCCATTTTGGTGGATTATGGTTTACACCTTATCAACACCCAAGTTCCATTGATATTAAGGATATACGAGAACGGATCAACCACGAATCAAGGGTTTGTTGCAAGTCACGAGCATGGAGTCTCGGTTAAGAACCACCCAAAGGGAGTGTACTATGGTTAAACTTGACAATCATGTTCTAAATAAAGGTCCCCATATTCATCATCTCATCTTTTAGATATTATCGGATAAAACGACTACTCGTATTCCAAAAATATTCTCAAGAGAGACTTTTATGAGTGTAGTATCGCATAACAATCATATCAAATCTTACACTTGAACGATCTTTGCACTACGTCCTAAAATAGGCCAAGATGGGCTAGGTAATTTAAGGTCCTTGGCTTCTAAGGTCTATGTTGGAAAGAGTAATGCCTAACCACGACTACTCGCGTGACATTATTGATCCCAACAAGACCTCCACCAAGTGAATGGACTTGGAAGTCAACATGCTAAGGAATAACTCCACACAAGTCAACAAGGCTATGCCATTATCCTATCATAAGTTCACTCGAGTTCGGGTATAGAACTCATCTCACAAGAGACCACCAAACACACAAGCAATTGATATATATCAAGCAATTCATACATTACAAACAATACAGTCATCCCAAATTTGGACAAAAATATGTCACAAATAAATATAAACATACAATACAACAAAGGCAAAAAAGTAGGCTATACCCACTAGGGTCAATGTATCCCCAGCATAGTCGCCATTTTTCCGTAGCGGGGTATTCGTTACCTTTAGATTTATTGACTAAATCAAAAGTAAATCATACAATTCGAGTCGCCACCGCACTTCTATTTATCCAAAGGAAAGGTTAGAAAACGAACAAAAACCGAGAAGTTTTATCAAATAAAAACCTAATAAAAATGTCAGAGATCTGGGTAAGGGGGTTGGTTATGCAATGGGAAGGTTTTAAGCACCCAACAGATCCTTAGTACTCTAAGGGAGCCCTTTTTGCAAAGTGTATTGTAGGTTGGTATTTGTGAAAACATTCGTGCAAACAAGATTGGGGAGATGAGAAAAGAATATACAAATTATTTACATTTTTGTTGTTTGAATGGATGACCCCATTTCCTATGTACCATCAAAAAAGGTAGGATCAAAACCTCGTAGTTCGGGGTAAAAATCTCAAAATATGGGTGAATTGATTTGATCAAAATCCTTAAGGTCTTTTGTTATCAAAGGGAGAAAACTCAACCTAAACCAACAATCCACCATGTGAGGAGAGGTTCAACATACTAGTGAGGGATCCACCCTATAATAAGTATGGAAGACTTATAGTCCAATCACTAAGGATAAGGTGAGGTTTACATCAACCACTATGATAACTCAAACCTATGGCTAATGTGTATGAAAAAGATTTTAACAAAGGTGGTCATTGGAACCACAAAAACAAAATTGAGTGAGTTGTATTTACAAATTAGAAGTATTCACAAAAAATGAGGTCAAAATATGAATTAAGGCTCATTTACAATGAGTATTAGTGAAAAGAGTTTGAAAATAAAAAAGAAAAAAGAAATCAAAGGCATAAAGCCTAGGTTTCTAATTTGAAAACAATGTCAATGTTTGCACAAAATGAGTTTGGCTTGGGTTAGAGTGGAGAGAAGAAGAGAAGGGCTAGTCCTAAACATGCAAAGATGAGAGAAGAAATAAAACCCTTGGAGTTCCTTTCTTGAGATCATAAAGATGATTCAAGATACTCCTTTCCTTTGGACTTAGCAAGCAACAAGCAATCAAAACAATTAAGCATTCAAGCTCCTAGGATCTCCCAATTGGACTTGTCTCTTTCTTAACTTGGCTATTCATGACAATGGTCCTTCTTACTATCTCAGGTTTGGATTCCCTATCACACAAGAACAAACAATAAAAAAGTTCACAATGCAATAAGAGGAATGGACAAAGAATGAGTTTAGATTAGAGGTCCTTTCAAGTCAACTTCGAGAGTAAACATTCTAAAGGCATGATGCCTAGTTGCGTTTCAACAAATTTAGCATTCTAAAGGCATGAGGCTTAGTTGCTCTTGAACTCCATTAAGCATAGGTGAGGTCCTAATTCTAATTCCTTTCTCCTTTTTGCATTGGGTTCACACAAACAAAGACAAAACAAGCACAAGGCAATAATATATTTAAACAATAATGTGCTCAAGTGAGCAAAAGGAAAATAGCATAAACATAAACATGAGCTCAAATGAGGAAAATGAAAAGACAATATGAATAAATGAGCAAGAAATTAAATTGCATTAAAGTAAATTGCAAGAATTAAATGCTTGAATTAAAGTTAGTGTTAGTAGTTAATGTTAGTGTGCCATGTTAAGCAATCGTAAGTGGACTAATGTAGTAGTCACACCTATCTGAGGCCGGTCAATAAAACTATAGGCAAATAAACATAAGTTAGAGATCATGACTAGTAAGCCAAGCTCCTACAACTTGCCATGCCAAAAGAAAAGAGTGAAAGGCCTTGTATGGATTTTAGGTTTTTTGCTTGACCAAAAAGCAACCTATCTTGGACACAAAGTAATTCACTTGATCTTTGATCAAGTTGAATTTGATTTAGATCAAAGAATGTTAAGCCTCTCATATGTCAAGGCTAACCATAAAGCATTGACTCATTGGCCAAAAGAAAAAGAAGAAGATGAAGATGAAATGAAATGAACAAAAAAGAGAATTCAAATGACATAATCAAAACACAATGACCAAATGTGAATGAAATCAACATCAATCAATGGTAAACAGAAGTGAAATGAAGATTAGAAGTCAAGAAAGGTCAAACATTATTTTGGTATTTTTTGGAATTAAAATAATACATAAAATAAAATGAATAAAGCATGGTCAAACTTTAAATTCAATTCAAATCAACTTGGATAAGTCCAATTGAATCGTCATGAGTCTAACATGGTCAAACAAGGTTTGACAAATTTTCTCAACATTTTTTGAAAACATAAACTATTTTAAAATCAATTAAAAGCATTAAAATATAACACAGATGAATTAAAATCTCAAATAAATCTAAAATCAATTAAGAAATTGATGAGAATATTTTCATAGACTTATCATGATCCAAATGTGTTAAGAAAATAACTTTGGAATTTTTGAATATCTAAAAGTATTTAAAATGAACTAAAAACAATAAAAAACAAAATAATTCACAAAAAATATTAAATGGAATCACAAAAATAATCAAAAATCAGATTATGAAACTAGATTTTAAAAGAAATTTTTTGCAATTAGTCCCATATTTTTGTCATTCCAAATAAAAGAGTTATGAATTTTTAAAAATAAATGGAATAAAAGGAAAATAAAACAGAAATAGAAAAATATGGAAAATCAGGAAGCGTTGGATCCACATTCATTAATTGACGTGGACAATCCTAAGGCTCTCAGGCGCGCGCTCATCATGGACACATGTCAAGTGCAACACACGCTGGATTTAAAAAAGTCATAAAGTGCAAAGGCCAAGATTATATCCTGTATGTGAGATCTAATGGACACAAGGCCTCCACGTGGGGACGGTGGTGGAAACCACCGTCTTCTCCGGTGAACAAACAAAAATCGGCCACAAGTTGCAGGTTTTGCAACCTCAACCAAATTACATGTGCCTTATACCAAATTAAAGCTGGGGTGATGTACATCACCCCTGTAGCCTTTGGATTTCTCTCAAGATCTCTATGGAATGAGAAATCTAAGATGGAAAATCCAGGTGATCAATTTGAAATGCATCAATTCACAAAATCAAAGCCACCATTAGCTTGCCTCTCACACGAGGACTTCAGAGAACCAAACAAACACAAGTAAATCACATCATATAAGGAGATTCAGACCAAAACAATTGAGATGTAAACCTTTGAAGTGCAGCTTTGATGAGCACTATCCAATCAAATTCTTGCTTGCAGCTTGATCTTGAGATGATGATGATGCAAGGCTTAGGAATTGGAAACTAAAGATCAACCAAGGAAGTTGAAATTCAAGTTTTAAATTGAGAGAAAAAAATTCAGAAATCCTTTTAAGTGAGGTTGGGTATGGATTTCAGTAGAGCTTTAGGCGCCTTCAGGTTGATAATTGAATGAAGCAAGGTTCTTATTTATAGCTGAAATGCAAGGCAAGGTGAGGAGAAACTCGTGTGCATGATCATTGGGTCCTCCATGCATGGGCCTGTACAGGCGGATGTGAGGCCCAAAACCAATTGGAAATACAAGCTGAAGTCACTTGGAGTTGAAATGGACGTGCATTCTGAGCTGCATTGGCTTGTGCATCAAGTTACAAAGTGAAATGCATAATTGATCACAAATGTTCCCCTCTTCGAAAGTCCCATATGGAAAATCCAAACATAGGCATGTGAGTAATGGTTGGAAAGCTTTTGACATAAGGAAGAAAATCTATGTTGAAAAAAAATCCATTTGGAGTTTGGAAAATTATGAAAACTGGCCATGAAGTTTGATGTACAAAACATGCCTTTGAAAAAAATTGTCAAAAGTGACCAAACTTCAAGCCCTTTTGTTTCAATGATGCAAGCCTCAAATGGAAAAACTCCAACATCAAGGTTGTATATATTTTCAAGATGATCAATTTGGACTTAAATTTTGCATCATTTGGATTTTTGATAAGAAAGTTATGAGCACTTGAAGTTGGACTTTTTCAAGATTCAATGGCTTTGGTCCAAAGTGACCTATAATGTTTTGTATTATCACATGTGTTTTGTTTAGGATTATGAAATTTTTTCCAACATAACAATTGAATTAGACATCTTAATATTTCCAATTCAATTAGTCTCACCTCAAAATCATAAAAAATGAATGAGTTAGGTCCTTGGAAAGTTGACCCAAAATTAGGGTTTCAGTCAAAATGACCTATAATGTTTTGAAATTAATGATGACCTTCCAAGTTTCAAATGAATTTTTGATGAACATGAAAGTTGTTAATATGGTTATTAAGAACATTTTTGTTCTTCAGGTCATCTTCATTTGACAAACACATCAAAAGTTAGATCTCAGTGGATTTCAATTTGGTTAGATGACTTGACTGGTCAACTTCTTAAGGCCAAACTTCAAATCTTGATGAATGAATGATTGAGGATACTCACATAGGCTCATATATGTGCATAAAATAATGAATTAAAGAACTTCCCTTGATTTAATTTGATCATAGGTCGAGGTTGCTTCATGAGCAAGGCACAGTCAATGCACAATTGAATTAGGGTTTCCTTGGGAAGCAATCCTCAAGCCCTCTGGTTTATCTTGATCAAATTGACAAATTGATATACTTGGGAGACATATATGATGATTGAGAGGTTTGGGAACCATTGTCTTGCTTACTTTCATCTTCATCTAGCCACTTCATTGAGCATAGGAGCCTCCTAGGAGCAGTGGATCACATGATTGCTTATGCTTCAAAACAAAAGATGTTAGTGACATATTTTTTATGCTTTTGGTTAGTAAAAAAAATAAGAAAAGCAATAATATACAATTCAAGCATGCTTGGTGGTCTCAAACCAACTCACACAAGTCCCAACCCTAGGGTTAAGGAACCAAGATACTATGATCCTTAAGGCAATGCAATGAGCAAATGACATGATGCCATGAGGGATCTTAGGGTCAAAATTATGGTCTTACACACTCGCATAGAAAAATCTTCCTCACTCTTAAATTCTCAATAATCCACAAATTCTCAACAATCAAATACACAAACAAAAGCAGAATAAGAAGGAAGAGAGAACACAAAGAAGAGAGAGTGAAAACCATACATGACGCGAACATCTTCTCTGGTGAGTTTCCATTTCATCTTTATCTTTTTACAAATAGGATTTTCAACTATGTATCCCTCCTTGAGGGGAAGCAAAGCCCCAAGGTGGAGTGGCTTGATTCCCCTCTATTTTGATTTAATTTCTGATCTTAGAGCTAGGGTTCTTTGTATTCACACATTGATTCGAGCAACTCGTGACGAATTAGGTCATTTCATTGGTAGATTTGGACTCAGCGCTTGAAATAAGGTTAAGTGTTGTTCTTTAATTGAGGTTAGAGGTGCCTCCTCTGTCGGAGAGGATCTCTAGCACGACGATGGGAGAAACTGAGAAGAGAGAAAGGAGACCGTGTTTGTTTTGGTTGTTGCGCTGAGTTTCCGTTTACATGTGTGTCACATGCGCTTTGTTGACTGATTAATATCCGAGTCAATGTTGACTTAGGTCCACCTATTTGCATTACCCACCTGCACATGTTCATTTTCGTTTGGGCTTAAGCCAATTTTACTGAACGTTGCCTTGCTTTTACTATCTCACCCCTTGGTTTATGGTATGAATTGATGTGGGTATGCCACTTTGGCCCATGCGCCATTCTTTTGTTGGCACCCCTGAGTGCAATTCTTACCCCTAGATCTTTATAAGTTTAATATACACTTTTCATGATTTTTTACATGGTTTTCTTGAGATTTTTTATACTAATTGTTCACTATATCTTGACACATATTTTGACCATGAAATTTTGATATATTAGACATTTGTTTGTTAATTTTCATTAGGAACTTTGGAAAGTTTGTTGTTAATTCATTTTGGTGTGGGTTTTGATCAGGATTACTACTTTGTTGATTAAATATTTTAATTGTTGATCATGAACCCGATTGCCATGCCAAATTGCTATTATGTGTACATGTTTTAATTAGGTTTCAAATGTGGTATGAATTGATAATCCATGCTAATTTTTCATTTTGCCTTGTTAATCCATTTTGATTGCCTTTGTTTGATTTGATTCATTCATGTTTTAGATGATTAATTATTTCATGATTAAAATTTAATTGATTAGAGTTGGTTTGTTCGTTAATCTTGTTCATGAATTGATAGGGTTAATTTCATATTTTTTAGTCATTGTTTTCTTGATAGAATTTTGGTGTTGATTTTCCATATTAGATTACACCTTAAACATGACATGTGTCCCTTAGACTTAGATATTTAGGATTTAACCCCTAGGGTTTAAATATGCATGTTCCTCTAGTTTAGGGCTTGTAAAGAATCATCTGGTGTAAATTGACTGATTAACCCTTTAGGTATGTTATCTACATGATTCAACTGATCTTTTTCATTCCCACTATCCTTTGCATTGTGCTAAATTCCCCAAGCCTGTTCAAGTGATCAAAATAATCTTGATCACTTGATATGGAAAGTCCCTTGTGTTCAACCTGTATTGGATCTTAGAAGCTCAAGACTTCAAATTCAAGTTCAAGCTCAAGACTTCAATTCAGTACAAGGCCTTCACATTGCAGACAAATTTGGCTACTGTTCAAGCACAATAAAGGTGTATCAACACTTGTCAGTTATGATTCAAGTTGGGTTCCACAAACCTTAAGCAACGAATAATGTTAAGATGGAGTCTCTCCTACCCTTGTCTTGAGTACCTTTGAGTACGGGGCCTAGGCCCTAACTACTCAAATTATCCACCTTTGTTCATAGACTTTAGTACAACTCCAATCAAATAATTGTCAAGTCTCTTCCTTACTAACAATATTGCATCAGTATGATCAACATGCAAATGAGTATCAACACTTGACAATTATGAAGAAAATTGTGTTCCACGAGCCTTAAGCAACGAAAATGATGAGAGGGAGTCTCTCCTATCCTTATCTAGAGTACCTTTGCGTATGGGGCGTAGGCCCTAACTACTAAAAGTATTCAACTTCATTCATAGACTTTAGTGAGATTCAAATCTAACAACTGTTAAGTACTCTTCTACACATATTAGGGGTGCAGATTGAAGATTAAGTTCTCAACCTTATAGGGCTTCTCTTCCCATTCTTTTCTTTGTTTCAGTAAGACTAAAACCATTTTTGTGAATAAACTCAAAAACTATTAACAATAAAATTAGAATTGTATGTAACGAGCCTTAAGAAATGAAGAATAATGAGAGGGATAATTCTTATCCTTGTCTAGAGTACCTTTGAGTATGGGGAGTAGGCCCTAGCTAATCAAAGTATTTGTCTTTGTTCATAGACTTTAGTACGTTTCTAATTAAGACTTCCTTTTTAAAAATAAAATCAAACTCACCTCATCAAACTTTGTTTTCCCTTTCGGCATCATTTTTCTTTTAAAATCTTTTCAGAAAGGACATGTTACTTTTGTTCTACTGTGAATGAAGCTTGAGCCTACATGTGTGAGCATACAAGTAATGTTTAAATGCTATAGTGTGATCCAAGCGCATCCATTCTATCACAAGCAAATAAACACTTAAGTCTCCCATGCTTGAGCATACAAGCAAGTCGACAGTAAAGCGTGAACGTTAACATTGCTAATTAAAAACAACTAACACACCTTTCTTAGTCCCACGAACTATGAAGCTCTGATTTTGTTATAGCACTATAAAGATACGTAGGCATGAGGCCCCTAATCCTTGGAGAGCACCCTAATTATTAAAACTTTTTTCCTTCCGCAAGTAAGCTTTAGATAGTAACACCCGTTCTTGCAAAGAACAATCAAAACAGTTTCTGTTGAGTGCAATAGATGTGAGGAATGATAATACCTTCCCCTTGTATAACCGACTTCCTTACCCTCTTTCTCTCCCCCTGGGTTTTATCGATGTTTTCCCTTTCCTTCGGGAATAAATAAAGTTTGATGGTGACTGTTGTATCTTTGAGTGTGCGATACACTCAGGTATATTTTGCGTAGCTTCAAAGGTACACACACATCTTATCCTTTTTATCCACTACACATTATTACAAATACGAGAACCACACATAGTATCTAATACCTATGATGTAAAAGTCAATAAATTTATTTCAATAAAAAAAATCTAAACTTTAAGTCTCCACTTCATTCTTTTCACATATAGGTATTATTGGAAGTTTCTCTTTCGATATACAGTCTTATGGAAGTGGAAGCAAGTGGTCTCCTTAGATATACCTCCAATAGACTTCAAAGCACGAGCAATAGGTTTGGGCTTCGAAAATTTATTGTCTTTCCCTTTATTACCCTACTTGTTAGGCCTTTTATTTACTTATTTCCATTATTGACCATGAGAATGGTCTTCCCTTTTTCAGATTTTGCTCAGTGGTTTTCAACATGCTTAGTAGCTCTGGTAGAGTTTTTTCTATATCATTCATATTGAAATTAACTACAAAATGAATGAAGCTATTTGGCAACGATTGTTGGATCAAATCAGTCGCTAGCTCCTTCTCAAGGGAAAACTCAATCTCACAAGGTTCTCCATATATCCAATCATCTTGAGTACATGGAGACCTACATGGCTCCCTCAACTAGCTTGCCTTGAAAATTGATTTTGAAACCTCAAACCTCTCATGTCTATCCCACTCTTTATAGATCATATTTAGGTGTTCAATCATATGGAACACTTCCATATTCATATGTTGCTTTTACAATTCAGAGATCATGGTAGCCAACATGAGGTAGGCGGTTCATGTGGCATCATCAACATTCTTCTTGTAAGCATCTCTTTCAGCCTTAGGAGCGAAACTATGAGGCTCATTTTCAGGAACATTGTCTCTAATGCATACAACTTTTTCTCATGTTTGAGGAAAATCCTCAAGTTTCAGTGACATTCTAAAACATTTGTCCTAGACAATTTTTCCTTATCATGGATTAACCGCATACTGTAATTTAAAGTGTTTGTTGACATGGTAATCTATGTATAAAAATTGTGAAGATATAAGTATCATAAAAACATATTTAATTAGACATTTAATTAAATATTCTCCCACTATTTTAATCAAACCAAATGACCCTCATTTGATTAGGAAAATCTAGTTGTAAGATTTTTTAGTGGATCGAGATCCATATTTCGTTCTGTTTTAAGTCAGCATTGTGAGGATTACACAAAACTCAATTATTTAGGTAGGAACTCCTTTAAAATGTATCTAATACAACTCTCAAATATTATGAGTTGTATGAATAACTCCTTGTTTTAATCCATCATATGGATCATTCTCAACTCTTGCTTATAAACGTATATAGTCTTATTATAATTAGCGTAGTTAAGTTTGACCCAATGTTTTAGCAATTGGATATTACATTTACCCTGTTTCACCTTATTAATATAGAACATGCACCTCACCTTAAGCGAAACCTACATTTTTCGATAATAGTCTTGATGAGTACTGAAAAACTTAAACTTAATATTCACTACTACAAAAAAACCCCATTTACCTCGGTTGGAAAAAGGGTTTTACCTCGGTTTCACAAGTGAGGTAACAAAGAGCATCATGAAAACTTACCACTTAACCTGTTAAGTAAAACTCCACCAAGGTGAAAAGTGGAATTGGTCATGAGTTTGATCCCCAACAACACTATTTTTTAGTTTTTCAAAGCGCGCCACTTTTATCCTCAGTTGGAAATAATATTCTAGGGATAAAACACAATGTACAAAATTTTAGCTATAACCTATTTTTTTCGTTTTAACCTTTAAAGCATAAATTTGTTGTCAAATTCTAAATCTTCCCCATCATCAACAACAACAATAACAATAATAATAAGAACAAGAACAAAACAAAAAAACAAACAATAGAATCATTAAACATTAGATCTCAACAATAACAACAACAACAAAAACAACAACAAAAATAACAAAACAACAATATCAAATCAGTAGAATCGTTAAACATTAAATCTCAACAAAAAAACAAAAAAAAACACCAACAATAACAACAAATAAACGAAATCAATAGAATCGTTAAATATTAAATCTCAAGAACAACAAAAAAAAAATAAACATTTTACTTGATACAATAAAAACTAATATTGATAAGTTAGATTCATGATTTTCTAAGTAACATTAAACATTTTTAACAATGACTTTCTAGAGAAGGGATTACATTAAGGGCACAACCTTTAAACATTTTCCTGCTCTTGTAATCCATCCCAGAGAATGGTGTTATACTTCATACAACTGCTTTCATTATCATTTCTTTCATTATTTTAATTTTATATTTCATTACTTTGCATTCAAGATGGATAGTTATAAAATTTAGGTTATGATTGGCTAGTGAGAGTTTTACGCAAATCATTAATGTTTAATGTGGATTAATGAGTTTGCAATGTCTTGACCATTATTATTTTATAAGTGAACGAAAACATTCATTACTTATTTTTTTTTCATAAAATTAGATAAAAATAAAAAATAAAAATAAAAAATGCTACTTTTATCCTCGGTTCCGAGCTCAACTAAGGTAATAGGTAATGGGCTAAATTTTGTATGTGCAAGTATACACAGCCAAATTAGTATCAAGTGATAAGAAAGTGTTTCGATCCCACAAAGATTTTACTAATCATAATGATTTTCATACAAGAAGTTATATAATAAACATGAGCAAAGATATTTAAATAATGGTGTGCGTCACGTGGTTAAGAAACTGAGAAATAAGATAAGATAATTAAGGGTTAACCCAGAGAGAAAGAATATGTTGGACAATGTTCCATTTGATGAATTCATATAATGTATAAGTCGGATATGATCTGTCATAACATATGAGGTTGAAATGTGATCTTATGGTGTATATCTATAAGATCAGTAACATATACAATAAAGTAAGGGGGTAAATCTCTAAGTCTCACTTATAACTTTAATGTATGTATAGTTTCATTTCTTATGTCCTCTATTATTGTAGCTTTTTATGTCTAAAGTAGCTTATATAATGAATATCTCTATCCTACTATTTTCAATCATATTTACTTATGAGTTCCACTAGTTTAAAGATCTCTCAACCATCAACCAACTTATATATACTCCTATGGAGGCCAGCCAAAGGAATTATAATATAACATAACTTCACATGAGTAAAATATATCAATATAACTTATTTATAACATACAAAAGATTACTAATTCATTAAACTTCACATTATCCAACAAAACAAGTTTAATTCATAATGAGTAAAATAAGCACAACACAGAAAGATCTTAAGTTACACATTCCTAAGCATGAAGATAGAAATGATACACCTAAATGTGAAATTTCAATCGCTTGCAATTTGTTAATTAGTAAGCAATGTCTTCTGTCACGCCTCATAGTGTTGTTTCCTTCATCCTGACGAGACCAGACTTGCGTTGAAACTCTATGTATTCCTAACTTTCTCTTATGTAAAATTCTTTCCAAGTTTCAGAACATCTTTATTCTTTGCATTGAAGCTCTATTTATAGAAGTTTTTGAGCTGTATAATGTCTCTCTATTTATTTTTTGGACCTTTACAATGATCAATTAATTTATGGCCAAAGAACAAAGCATATTCCTTTGTAATGTACTATGAGAGTACATTGCACAAGGAAGATAACATGACACAATAGAAGTGCTGCAAGACCAATAACAATGCTGGAGCGGCAAGGGTAAATCAACAACATGACTTGATAGCTTTTTAGAGGTTTTTCTTATAGAGATTTATCCGTATCCATTCGTTTTCTCCAGCTCAACCCTATTTTCTTTTCAAATCTCTGCCACATCAGCATTAACACTGATGTTGAGGACTCAGACCAACATCTTCTACCTCAAGGCTTGGTGGATGGTCTTCAGGGATTCCTGGCATGACATAACTCGTCACACGAGCCAATTTTTCACAAGTAAAAAACACATAAAATTGACAAAAGAGAGCACTGAACTGCTCTATCCTAAATTAACTAAAGTGACATAAAACATAAAAAATGACATTACTCAAGATATAAATTACCTTAAAATTCAAGTATAACAAGCGTAAATATCTCACGTAAAAAGAGTTATCACACCCCCAAACTTGACTCGTTACCTGTCCTCAGGTGATGCGACAAATAATATCATAAAAAAATTTGTTTACTTCCCTTCACCTCTTACTCTAGCAGCTCATTGCTTATACAACTCAGAATCTATCAAAGGAGGCCACATCTAAAAGTCGGCAAAACTCAATCTTCATACAAATTAGTCTTGTTAGTGTATGTGTGTGTGCGTGTGTGTGTTTCATAATGCTGGTTGTCATGCCAGAAGTCTCCAGTTAAGATAGTTAGCCTAGATCCTAGTTTGATTATTCTATCGTATGGTCCAGTAATTCATTTTCCAGTTTCAGAAGGGGGGGGGGGTTAACTATTTTTCTCTTGGATAATAGTTCATTATGAACTTAAGGCTTCCACTTTCATTGTTATTATTAATATTGATATGTTTTTCTAGATGCTCCTCCTTTTTATTTAACAGGATCTCACTTGTAATGAGTCCAACCTATTACTAATGATGAAGACATCCATTGTTCCCCCAGTTTCGGGCATAAGAACTTATTTCTCCAATTTCCGGCACATGAAATTTATTTGTAATGGTCATTGGCATTTTTCATTCTTTTTTCACTTTTATGTGTTTATTTACAAATGCAGTGTGTCTTTGTGCTTGCCTTAAGAAATAGTGTTTCCTCCCCTAAACTAAATGCTACAATGAACCTTATTCCATATTTTAAAACAATTTAAATATCTTAAGAGGCTAACTACTTTCTTGATTACTTCTGGCATGACATAGGTTTTCAGAATGTCATATTCAAGTTCATTGATTTTTTTAAATATCAATATCATGTTTCAACATGTCTGTAGTCCAATTAGAAGTCTCCTAAGTTCTTAGAAATTTTTCTATTTTAGGGATGAAGGTAGTCATTTTTCTACTTTTTAAGCGAAATAAGCAACAAACACAAACATTTAATTTTATTGATTTTAAAATGGGATAGGCTAACATGATTGAAAATTAAAAACTAGATAAGTGCCTTCACCCCTAAACTTAAAGCAAGACCAAGGTCTTCATTATTAGCCTGGCGGGTTATGGTACGATAGCAGACGCATACTTAAAAAATAATTTAAAAAGTCATTACCACAACCTCAAACTTAACTTAATGACAGTGTCCATATGGTCAAGAATGCAGTGCATTATGACGCAAGAGAACAAGACAATAACTAAAAAACAGAAAACTAAAATTAATCATAATATGGTTGGTTGATTAAGTGAGAAATACCTGTCATGCTACAAGCCTTCTAGTTTTCCTTATTCCAAAATTTTGGGACTTTTTTCTCTTCTTCCACACTTTTTCTACTTCCTACATTCGACTTTGTTCACCCTCAAGAGGCATGACTGAGGTCGCATTCTAGATAACATCATTCTTTAATTTCAACTTCTTTTCCTTTAGTTTTGGGGAGGACACAAAGGCCTTCTCATGCTTCAGAATACCATGTACTGAAATCTTTAGAAGTGACAAAAGTGGATTATTCTGTTTTGTCATATCAGAGGTCATCTCCAGTGTTTCAAATTTTTTTCAACCAACTAGCATCTGGTGGATTTAGTGGAGGCCTTTTTAAGACATCCTCCTCATCAAATTTTTCATCCTTCATGAACATGAACTTCACAATTACTTGATGTCCCTTGATTTTACTTATCCATTTAGGGAATGGCGAAGATGACATTTCTTGAAAACAACTAACGATGTTCTAGATTCTGGCACGTCAAATGATATCTCTACATTTATAAGTGACATGACATAAGACTTTCCCTTCTATAGATTAGGATTTAATAAATAAACTATTTTTGTGACAATAATGGGTTGTCCTATTTTTGCTTCTGACATATCAGTTAGCTTTGGTTCCTCATACTCCCATGAGCTTAGAGAAGTAATAATTTGGCCAACTTGAGTCTCCAAATAATTTATAGTCTCCCTTTGAGCTTGAAATTGTAATTTTGTTTCTTGTATGAGATTTTTCAAAACTGACTCCAAATAATTGGTTCCATTAGTTATCACATTTGAATTAGGAGCGGAACTGGCTCGATTCCTCCATCCTTCAAAAGCGAAATCAGAGTAATATGTCATGACATTAACTTGTGAGACATATGTCACGTTAGATGGATTTATAAAGCACTCCAGCATGTTGTGTATTTCAGCCAGTTGAATAGCCAAAAAATTGGTTTGACTAACCTTTATTCTGGAGATATCAACCTGCATATACAACACTCTCGCACACCTGTCGTGTCACAAAAAGATAGAAAAGATCAAATGTTCAAATGTAAACTTAACAAACTTCAGTGAAAAATCAAAATGTTAGTGAAACAATCCCCGACAACAACGTCAAAAATTTGATGGATAATTTTTGTACGTGCAAGTATACACGGTCAAATTAGTAGCCAGTGATAAGAAAAAGTACCGATGCCACAGAGATTGTACTAAGCATAATAATTTTCATACAAGAAGTTGTAAAGTAAACATAATCAAAGGTATTAAAACAATGGTGGACGTCATGAGGTTAAGAAAGTGGAAAAACACATAGGATAATTAGATGTTAACATATAGAGAAAGAATATGTTGGACAATGTACCATTTAATGAATTCATCTAATGTATGAGTCGAATATGATCTGCCATGACATATGAGGTCATAAGGTGATGTTATGGTGTATCTCTACAACATCAGTAATCTCTAAGTCTCACTTGTAAATTTAATGCATGTCTGATTTCATTCTGAATATCCTCTATGATAGTATCTAATTCATAGAGAATAAATTCACTTATGATTTCCACTAGTTATGTCTAAAGTATCTAATCTAGTGAATATCTCTATCATAGTATTTTTAATCACATTCACTTATAATTTCCACTAGTTAATTGATTTATCAATCATCAACCAGCTTGTATATACTCCCAAGGGGGCCACACAAAGGAATAAATATATAGCATAACTTCACATGAGTAAAATATATCAAGACAACACATTCATAACATTGAAAAGATTACTAATTCATTAAAATTCAAATTATCCAACAAGGGAAGTTTAACTGATAATGAGTAAAATAAGCACAACACAGAAAGATCTTAAGTTACAGATTCCTAAGCAATAAGATAGAAATGATAAACTTCAAAATGACACTTTAATCACTTGAATTTTGTTAATCAGTAAGCAATGTCTTCCTTCATGCCTCCCAGTGTTGTTTCCTTCAGTCTGACGACACCGAAGTTACATTGGAATTCTTCGTATTCCTAAATTTCTCTTATGTAGATTTCCTTCTAAGTTTCGAAATATATTTCTTCTTTGCGTTATAACTCTATTTACAAAGGTTTTTGAGCTGCATAATGTCTCTCTATTTGATTTTTGGGCCTTTACAATGATCCATTAACTTAAACCCAAAGAATAACGCATATTCCTTTGTGATGTACTAAAATAGTACACTACACATGGGAGACAACATGACATTGTGGAAGTGTTGCAACACCAGCAACACTGTAGGAGCAACAGTGCAGTAACAACATACATTGATAACTTTTTAGAGTTTTGTCTTGTTAAGTTTTATCCTTATCCTTACATTTTCTGCAGCTTAGCCCTATTTTCTTCTTAAATCTCTTCCACATCAACATTAACACCAATGTTGAGGACCCATACCAGCATATTCTGGCTCAAGGCATGCTGAATGGTGTTCATGGTTTCCTAGCGTCATATAACTCGTCACACGAGCCAATTCTAAACAAGCACAAAACACAGAAAATTGATAAAAGAGAACACCTAGCACACTCTATCCTAAATTAGCTAAAGTAATATAAAACATAATTGAATGATATTACTCAAGATATAAATTACCCAAAAAATTTAATAATAAAAATATTAAATATCTCACATAAAATGAGTTATCAATGGGTCATAAAAAAAGTTTTTAAAAAATTAAAAGGTGCTAAAATGTTGTTGATGCAATTCAAAGGCGTGCCCTCTAAATACTTTACCCCTCGGATGACAGCTCAATCGAGGTAAAAGGTAATAAAAAATTTAAAAAATGCCAAAATGCAATTGCTAGGATTTGAAGAGTGTCCCTTGAATACCTTTCCCCTTGGTGGCGAGCTCAACCAACGAAATATGTTGTATTTAAAAAAACATAAAATGTGGCGCGTCTATGATTTCCACCTTGATTTTTTGTTGGCTGAGGTGAATGCTTTGTTATATAATATATTATTTGTAGTAGTTATATTTTTTAAAGAGGTTGAAATTAATTTGATCTCACCGACATATTTATATATAAATCGTCTCTCACATACATCAACATACATTCACATTCATCTCCCTCTCTCTCTCTCTCTCTCTCTCTCTCTCTCTATATATATATATATATATATATATATATATATATATATATATATATATATATATATATATATATATATATATATATATATATATATATATATATATATATATATATATATATATATATATATACACGGTTATGGCCCCTAGCCCAGTTCTTCCCTCAAGAGAATGAGAGAACCTAAGAACGATTTATGCTTTTCCAAGCCATATCTACATGCTTGTCCCCATTTACTATTCTCTTCATTACATAAAAGAATACTGTTTTACATACGAGGGAATAAAATAATAAATCATGTTACATACAAAGGGTAGAGAGAAAGACACGACACATAGGTAACATATAAAATTCTCGTAATGAAATAAAAGAAAACTGTGGTCATAACAACTCCATTTTTCGCATAAACACTTGATTTATTTTGCAAACCCTAAGGCATAACTCTTGCACCATTACAAACCCTAATCATATAAGTAATGACAACACAACTCTTGCACTGTCATAAATATAACGCAACATGTTCATACCATCAAAACATAATGATTGATTATTGAATGCAACTGATCAAAATGACATTGCTTTACCATATAACGTTGAATTCCGAAGTAAAATAAATAATAACCAACACAACATATCAAAATACACTAAGACTATAACATCCCAATTTTAATTTTAATATTATTAGTATTATTTTAATATTTTTTAATATTATTTTTTATAAACATTTGAGTTTTGATATGAATTTATTTATTTATATAAGTATTATTTTATTATTGGGTGGTTGAGTTTATATTAAGAATAATAGAAATTGTGAGAATAATTAGTCTGGGGAGAAAAATAAAACTTTAATTAAAATTAAAGAAGGAGAGGTGGGATTAGTAAGAGGTGAAGGGTATTGTGAGATTTATTAAAAAGAAGAATAGAGTCTTGTTTTAAAAAGGAGAATTGGAATAAACTTTTAGTCAAATCGTGAAATTGTAGAAAAGTTGAGAAAAAGGTAGAAAGAATCCTAGGAGAGCATTGGAATAACAGAGGAATCTCAATAGGAGAAGGGTGTCTAAACAAAGGGATGATGAGGGTTTCTTACTCTCCTTTCTCCCCCCTTTTCCTTTAATCTGTAATTGTTGTTTGTGGCCAAAGAGAGTTTGAGAAAAACCTTTTGAGGCGATCGATTACATGTTTCCTTTTATTCTTGAATAATATGATATGTATTCTCATTTGATATGTACTTTGATTTGATAACCCTATTGATGTCTTGTTGATACCTTGTTGATAATTGTGTATTATTCTGTATGGCAATTTCCTGTGAGTTGTAGACCTATTCAATAGGACGAATATAAAAAATAAAATAAAAAAAGTCAAAAAAATAGAAAATGTCGAAAAAGTAGAAAAAGTAAATTTTTTGAAGGCAGGATCAGCTAGTTTCAACTATGTTTGTTTCGGTGAGTGTTTGTTGTCTTTTGATGAGTTCACAATGCTTTTTACAATGTTAGAGTCGAAGGAAAATAACAATGTGTTGTATTGAGTTGTCTGATGGGTTATGAGTTGACCCTGTTGAATGTGAGGGTTGTAGAATAATATTGTTACCTTGTCGATGAGTAATGTTGACATGTATAATAATTTTCTTACCCTGTTGATGAGCTTATTTGAGTAATAATATGTTTTACTTAGTTGTTGAGTATTGTTGAGAACATATGTTAATATTTTCCCTGTTGGTGTGTAATGTTGAATGAATATATATAACTATATGCATGTGTTGAGCTGTAATTACATGTATGTGCTAAAGTATATTACTCTATGATTTAAAGGCGATGCATATACTTATATTCACACTAAGCGCTAAACTATATTAATCTATCTCACATCATAACAGCGCACAAACTATGTGGAACACTCTTCTAGTCATTTACGAAGGAACTGAAGATATTAAAGATTCTACAACCAATATGTTAACAGAGGAGTAATAACTTTTCCATATGGAACCCAAAGAATTTGTGGAACTCATGTAAACTCATTTTATCCATTTAGTCAACAAACTAGACACTTTGGGAAAAAACTTTTCTAACAAAGATTGTGCTAACAAGTTTTTAAGATTTATGTGCAAGTAATGTCAACCAAAGGTTACAACAATAAAAAAGTCAAATCATCTTAGTCCTTTGGATATCACAAAATTGTTTGAAAAGCTTTCCGAACACGAGAATGAACTGAAACGACTCATTGAAAGCAAAGTAAAATCGAAGAAGAAAGAGAAGGTAAAATAAGAGAAGTGGGCTCTATCCTTGAAAAATCCGTCGTCAAGGACAAAGAAAAATAAGGACGAACGTGATAGTTCTGACGAAGACTCTTCTAAAGAAGAAGAGACCGGGTTATTCATCAAGTACTTCAATCAATATATGAGAAAGCATGCTAAAGGGCGTATAACCTATATCAATTGGGAAGAAGAAGATGAGAGCTCTTCTTCTTCCTTCGGTTCAAGATTTGATGATGAATGTGATAACCTATGCTTGATGTGACATAAGAAAAGTTAAGACTCTGAGGTATATACTTTTGATATTGAAGTTAAACCATCCTATAAACAACTTTCAACAAGTTTTAGTGAAATGCATGCCAATGCTCTAAATGGTTTTAAGAAAATTTGTCTCCAAAAAAAACTTATTTTAAAACTTGAAAATGTGATTAATCATCTTAATATTGCTTTTGGTTCCTTAAAGGAAGAGCATGTATCTATCATGGATGAACATTTTAGTACTTCTAATACTTTATTTGAAAAGATAGTAAAGATAGATTACATTATTTGTCCAATCTTAAAATTGAAAATAAAAATCTCAAAGGACAATAAGCATAAGTTATTTCTCTACCTACTACTACTTCCATGTCTTTAAGTTAAAGATGTATTGGTTTTGAGAAAAACCCTATACGTGCTAGAAGAAATAGAAAAAGTATTTCATCAAAAGCTATATGTTGTATTATGGTGATAAAGACCGCATTAGGCCTCTTTGCCATGTTAGAAATATCAAAGTTCATAATAGTATCATAACTTGGATACTTAAGTGTTCTTTAACTAACCCCAAGGACCCAACTGAAATTGGGTACTTGGTTCTTTCTATTGATATTTTGTGTAGAAGTCTTTGGGAATCTCAATTGACTCTCAAGGCAAGTAAAGGAAGATGTATCCAATCATATTTTTGATTGTATTATATTTTGTTGTTGCAATATTAATGTTGTTATTCGTTACTTTACTTATGCAACAAGTTAAGTCTTAGATTATCATGATTGATATGATTGTTCCTTTCTTCTCTATCTCATGTAATTGAACTTACTGTATCTTAATTTCTATTGTTGTTTTGATTGCATAGTGTTCATTCAGCTATTTTTCATTTGCATCAAAATTATTTTTCATCTGTATCAAAATAATATTTTAGTTGCATCAATTTTTTTGAAATTCACCTAGACTTAAATAGTTTTTTGCATTAATTTTTTTTGAATTCAAACTTACGTTGATGAAATTATACTGGGTGCCACTAATGAATCTCTTTGCAAGATATTTACTAGAATGATGTAGTGAATTTGAGATGTCTCTAATGGGAGAGCTTACCTACTTCCTTGAATTGAAAATTAAGCCAGCGAAAGATGGAACTTTCATAAACAAAGTAATGCTTGGAGATTCTATATAAATTCAATATGAAAAATTCAAAAAGCAACTTAACCCCAATGACATCAAATGTCCTAATAGACAAAGATGAGAATGAAATAGAGATCGACATTTCCAAATACCGAGGTATAACAGGATTCCTACTCTATTTAGCTGCGAGCAGGCCATAAATTATGTTTAGTGTGTGCATGTATAACACCCAAAACATTTATTCGAATTTTATTCTTTTAGTGTGATTATTATTATGATCATTATTTTATGATTTTATTATTATTATTATTATTGTTGTTGTTGTTATTATTATTATTATTAATTTTTTATTTATTTAAAAAGAAAATGTAAATATTGTTTTTATTAGGGTAATATTATTATTATTATTAACAATTATTAGAATATATTATGAATTTATGAAATTAGGATATAATGAGAGAAGGGAGTTGGAAAAAGAGGTTAGTAATAATAAAAATCTATTTTTTAATTGAAAAATAAAATAAAATAAAAGGAGAAATTATGATATAAATAGGAGAGTTAGTGAGAGAGAAGAAAATATGGTCGGAGAAAACATGTAGTTGTACAAAAATAAGAAAAGAGGCCAAAAACCCTAGCAGATAAGCTGTGCACGGAAGGGATTCCTCAATTGTTGAGAACTCAATGGGGATTTTGCTGCAACATCGAGGTAATGGGGAGATTGTTTTGTAACTTTGGTATTCTAGCATTTAGGCCAGTGGGGTTTGTCTTGAACCTCGAATTGTCTGAATGTCCATGTGAATTTTCCTATGAGATGGTGAATCATGATCCATATCTCATGAATCTCTCTTTATTTTCATCAGTGGTGTAGTTAAACTGTAGAAGTTTAGTGTGATTTTCTATGAAATATATGTTTAAATGTCGATGTCATGTATTTATTAAGTGATGATGAATTATGTTGTTTAGATAATGATATAATGTGTGTGACATATCCTAAATTTTACACTGAGTTTATTTCACTTTCATCAGCATATCGTAATTATTTCATTTGATCATGCATTCTATCAGTCAAAAGTATTCATTAGGGTTTAGATGAAAAGTCAGGAGTTCTGGCATTTCACCTAGTCTTGATAACATTCATATATTCATATGTTGATTAAGAAGTCAAAATATTTATCTTCTTAGTCTCAATGCATCATCCATTCAGTTGCATTATGTTTCAGAGGTACAGAGGGTGAAAGTCAAGAGTAATATCATCATCTGAATCTTTGTAGGGTTTTGATTGTGATTGATAATTATAAGCAAATGGTCCAAGAGTTGATTATGTTGCATCTGATTGCCTATTCACAACTCCCCAGTTAATAAATCGATTCATTCATAAGACATCTGCATCATCTACAAATCATAACATGTATTTCGTTTCGCATAATGTTTAAAATGTCAATTATAAGAAATTTTTGGATCTACAGACATATATGTTGAATCAATTTTCAAATGTACGTAGAATTAGCGGGCAAAAAACTTCTAAATCGAGCTTGCAGATGTCAGTATTATTAATCTACAATTAGTGTAGTTTAACCTGGCGTACCAGTTTTATTTTTTCAACTACTTTTTCTGTCACATTTTGATCAACCTGAGCCTTTTTAACCAGATGTTTTTACTTCAAAATATGATCAAAATCTTCCTGTTTTCCAGAGGTTTATTTCGCGCTAATCATTTTAATTTTTTGAGGATTTTTGCGCCTGAAATAAATAAAAAGGATTAAATAAATTTTCATTTTTTGATATCTATTATTTTAGTATTTTTAGTTTTTATTTCCTTTTTCATTTTAAACTCATTTTGATTTTATTCAAGGTGTCAAGAATATAATTGGAAATGTATTAGTGTTAAAAAAATCTCTCTTTTTGTATGCATGATATGTTGGAATTAAGGCAAAGTCATCCACAAAATGGGCTCCATGCTGCACAAAACAGAAGGAGTTTATTTGGTTGTCTAAAAGCTTCATTTTTTATCCAATAACAAAAGAAAATGTGGTCGGTTCAAAGAGGGAGAGAGAGAGCATTGGCTAGTGATGAAATAAAGAGGGGATGAGACAGAAAAATGATGACACATGAGGTTGATCCTTGGCACATTTTCCTTGTTTCTAAAATAAAAAATAAAGTAAAGGGAGACAACTTAAAGAAACAAAAAAAATTAGTGAAAGATCCATCCTTCACCACACTTCACACTATCCCTTTTCAATTTTTAAACAGTGAACTATCAACAACTCCTTCCTCTCATCTTCTTCGACATCCATGAACCACCCAAACAACCTCTCCAACTAAACAAAACTTTCATCTTCTTCTACTCCAACAAAAAAATAACACCAAATGCACCCTCCTTGTGACTGTCATTATAAAACCTCTCCTCTCTTCTTCACCTCCAACTGCCCATAATCACCACCTTCTACATCCCTCCGTCTCTCACAACTCACCATTCCTAACCATTCTTCACTTAAACAACTAATAAAATCCCTTCCCCTCAACCAAACGACGACTTCTCCACCACCATTTTGATACAAACCAATTGAACCTATAAACACCGCTCCAGAAAATTGCATGGAAACCTTCACGCTACACGCACCATCTCTATATTTTTTAATTGAAATTTAGGCTAGGAATAATTAGTTAGTTGGCATTTCTGCACCTCGAGAAAATGAGAACCCGACTTAGCGAAGTGCAAACGCATGCTCGCATGATGGACTGAACAGATTCACCACCAAACTTTACTTATTCCTAAAAAGGAAAGGGCAAAATGTAGATAAAATCCAAGAAAGACCGATAATGGTTATAGTGTCGCAACCAATATCAGGGTTTGGGAGTCAATTATGCAAGGGGAAGGTATTAGCACCCATCACATCCATTGTACTCAACGAGAACCATTAGGTTAGTCGTGCATGTTAGTGTTATCTTAGAAATGTTTGGCTTTTCGACTTATTAAAAGGGAAAGAAGAATAGGAATGAGAAAATGTTCTTGGTTTTTGTATTAATGTGCCTGACAAGCTTTACAAATCCTGCTCCTACGTATCTCCGGGTATAATAGAGAATTCAAGGCTTACGTAGTTCTGAGTAGAAAATGTTTATTTGTTGGTCGATTTTAGAAAAACCTACTTTGTGTCAATCGATGAAAACATTGTTGGCTACTCAAAACGAGTGGAGAAGGGAACGTTTACATCACGGTCGAATGGATTTACAAATCAACATTCATGGGCAACGTCGCAAGCTGACTTACACCTCCAAGTGGATGAAACATTGTTTTTGTATCGTCTCGAGAAAAGGTACCTTTATTTTAAGGAAAATGGTTTAAGTATCAATCGCACGGCAGGAAGAAAAGAGTTTGATTAGTCGGATGCATTTTTGGATGATGAGAGAGTTTAGAGTGACGAGAACTACATCTCGGTTCCTAACTCTCAGGAATCCGTGGACTACACCCCGCTTCTTTTTCATATTATTTGCAAAACAGTTTTGATCTTTTTATGTGTTTTTGGAAGTTTGCTTGAAAAAGCACACTCAAAACTAGTCAAGGTTTATTAAGCATTGTTGAATTGATTTGAGGATTATGTGAGTTTCGATTGACGAGAACTACATCTCGGATCTAACTCTCAAGAGCTCGTTGACTACACCATGTTTGTTAATACTTTTTTTATTCAAAAAAGTATTGAATAATTGTTAAGTGTTTTTGAGTTTTATTATGAAAATGGCTTGACGTTGGATCAAGCACTTGATGATCGATTGAGAAAGAATTTCAGTTAAATGGCTTGCAGTAAATGGAATGGATAAACATAGGTTGAGTTTGAAATGTATTGAATTGTTTATTGAGAAAGGGTTTATTTTATTCTTGTGTTAAAACTAACTAAGCAAGCAAACAAAGAAATAAATCTATAAAAATTATTACACGTCATGGGAATGGGGGTACATTTTTTCGAATATGGATACAAGATAATGAAACCATTAAATCAAGCTGAATCAATAAACAATAATAAATGAGTTTAAGTGAAAGAGAATGGTCTGATTGTAAGAATGCTCAAGAGTAAGCCATGTGAAGAAAATAGAAACACACAAGTTATATTTACAACATGTTCAATAATTAAATTGAAAGAAGTAAAATTAAAGCGTGCACAGACTAAAATCGGGATGTGAGGATGCGAATTAAAGTCACTGAAATTCTAGTTATCAGACTTTAGATGTCACACGGGTTGTTATGACATCCAATTCTGCACAGACAAGAATTATGCAGAACTTAAAAGTAAGTGCAGTAAATAACACAAGTAATTGTTTACCCAGTTCAGTCCAACATGACCTACGTCTGGGGGCTACCAAGCCAGGGAGGAAATCCACTATTAGTAGTATTAATTCAGACCTTAAACCAACTGTTTAACCATATCACTTAATACCTACCCAATGCAATTTCAATCTTACACTAAGATCAGAGTTCCTACTCACTCCCCCTCAATCACCTCAGTGATTACTACCTTTAATCAATACTAAAGACAATTATGAAGTCACACATCAAACAACTCTTGATTGTGCTTAACAGCTTTAATCAAGATACACAACACTCACGCTTAAAAGCTTAGAGTGGCACAACACTTACAACTCAATGAACACTCTATACCAATGCAATCATCTATGTGATAATAGCTTGGCTTACAAGATACGTCTAATACAAGACTCACAAAAATACAGCAGTGAAGTATGATGGACACACTAAATCTTCACGCCAAAAACCCCAGTTATGAATGAAGGATTGCCATCCTTTTATATTGCAGCACTTGGGCCTTGTACTTGTATTTTCCTGAAATTAAGGTCACGCGAGTTCCCCTAAATTCCACATCTAGGTTACTAACAAATAGGCTATTTGTTAGGTTCATGAATTTTAGCTTGGTTGTTGATTTCCTGGATTTTCTCTCAGCTGTTGAATCCCTGAAGAATAGCCTGAGAAAACTGCTGAAACAGAAAAACTAAACAACCTACAATATAGCATATGCTGTCAGGAATGAATGTCACAACATTCAGTTTGACTTCCAAAACATTAACCATATGCTAAGTCTGTTTTTCCTGAAAACAGACTGTACAATTTGCTGTACTGTACAGAACCAATCTGTCCATACTTCAGTATCAGCGTACAATAATAAATGTCAAAACATCCAATTTGACATTCACACATAGAGACTTACATCAGGTCTGTTATCCTCTTGATGAGCAGACTGATAATAAATACTGAGTTATAGTAGAACACCACCTGTTATATTCCTCAGTATCTGCTGACAGGGATGAATGTCATAACATCCAGTTTGACATTCAATGAATCCTGTATTAGCTAATCCTGCAGTACACTACTCAGAATGTCATGACATCATCCAAGACATTAGAGTACAGCTAGATATTCTAACATACAATGCAGTCAAACAAACATCTCCACAGCATGTCATGACATCAGTCAAGACATTAGAATCCAGCTAGTGTTTTACCATACAATGCAGCCAATTAAACACCTACAGTCACATAACACAATGGCGTGCAAGGAAAAATGAAATTGAGAGGTGTAAGCAAAAACCTAGGTAATATGCTCAATGTCGATTTGTGCATATTGACAACAATGGAAATGTCGTATGCGACGGGTCAAAACACGGCGAAATACCATCAATATATCGATAATATAATCAGTGGAATAAAAACATTGGAAATATCGAATCCTTGGATTAAATTCCTATGTTTAACAATGAAAAGATTCAAAGAAACGAAGAAAAAATCCAACAAGTATCGCATTATTTTAAACCTTCACAGGGGCATTTAAAATGGTCGTAATTGGGATAAAATAAATAGAAAAAAAAAAAATTAAATTGTAAAGATAATTTCTCTAATAAGAAGTAGGCATCACAAAAATCAGAAAGAAAATCAATAGGATGGTTTAAAAAAATGTGAAAGAAAACAAAATATAAGGGTGAAAAAGGAATGAAAAACAATGAACAAATGGAGAAAATACAAGTAAAGGGGCAACAAGGGTTTAAACCCAGTACATGGGGGCGGGAGGCATGATGCTTCAACCATTCTACGATTTTCCTATTAATGATAAATATTTGCAACCACAAATCAATAATATATAATGCATTAAAAAATGGAAAATAAAAAAAAACATGAAAAAAATGAAGAAACGAGGGCGCGCCTGGTTCGAACTTGGAACATGGTGGTTGGGTGTCCGAGGTCTCAACGACTCCACCATGCCCAATTAGTTATCATCTATGATAAGAACAAATATATAATATAAAGAAATACGAAAAAAATGAAAAAACAAAACAAGAAACTTAGATCCCATATTCTCATAACCTTAATATCATCTTCTTCTTTCCTAAATATCATCTTCTTCTTTCCTAACATGAATCATGACAAACAAAGGCAACCTAAATCCTACATCTATTGGATCTTGAACATGGTTTTTACATGAAGTTATGGAGGTTGTTGATGGTTTTTAAATGTGTGTGATGGAATTCGGTTATGGAAGAGTTATGGAAGGTTTTATGTTATGGATAGAGAGAGTGGATCGAAAGAGTGTACAATGAGTGGTTGTTGATGGGTGATGGTGGAGCAAATCACTGGCGACTTAGAGTGAGTGTTGTTATGTTGGAAAAGTATGGAAGAAGGGTAGGATGATGAAGGATGTGGTTATGTCAAGGGCGATGGTCACGACGGGTACTAGTGTTAACGGTGGGTGAAATGTGGTTTTCGTCGTGGGGTGGTGTTGAGGGAAGGAGAATGGATGGAAGACGGTGGTGGTGAAGTTTGGATGTAGTGCTTGATGGTGATGAAAAGAGCATGGAAATAGTGGGAGATTGTTAATGTGAGTGGAGGCAAGATTATGTTTTTTCTTTTTCTATTGGATTCTACTAGAATAAAAGAAGAACAAAATGTTGCCAGCAAGAAAAAATCACAAAAGCTTCTTTTTTCGTTCCCCTTAATTACCACTCTCTTTCTATTCTTTCATTTTCTAAATTTGAAGAACCAAGGCCTCCCACTTCTAGGCGCTACATGGATCACATTAAGTTGTCCTAAAATGGGAAAAGAAAAAATCATTCAAATCCTACAGCTGGCCATGTGATTGATCTAGATGGAATATTATTGTGAGGAGTAAAATGTTAGTGGGCTGCGTGTGATCCTTTTAATGGTCCTGATTTTGAAAATCAAAACTAACTTTCTACATTTTTGAGATAGAGATGAACGTGTGGCATGATTTTATTGGAGGCAAGGAAGATGTTTTCATTATTTTTGATTTTCTTTACAAAAAATTAAATATGGAATAAGATTTCAAAGATGAATTAAAAATAAATGACACTAACAAAGTTCAAACTAAAAATATGCTTAAGTCTAAATAATCGTCTCGTTTAATTTGATTAAAAAACAGAAATAAACGGATCAAAAATGAAAAAACATTTGGCGCTAAAATGCTCAAAAAATTAAAATGACTGCACCACAATGATCAGTACGAAATAAACTTCTCGAAAACATACAAGTTTTTGTCATATCTTGAAATAGAAAATACCCGGTTAAAAGATCTAGACGAATCAAAATGTGACAGAAAAAATAGCCTAAAACTAAATCGAGCACACCAAATTAAACTATGCGAAACATAGATTAATAAAACTGATGTCTGCAAGCTTGATTTTGAATATTTTTTCGCCCATTGTTTTGACACATATTTGACAATTGATTCAACCAGTTTTCCTATAGATTCAAAAAAAAAATTTGACTGACATTCTAGACATTATGTAGTATGAAATGCATGTTATGCGGTACAGAGATGCAAAACTATGATGAATGTATTGAATCGGTGATTCAGGGTCAAGATCAAGGTGTGATAGTTGCCCTATTTAAGTTAACCATAGAATATGAAGTAGAACACCCTTCATATGATCATAGTGGGAGATGATTAAATACTAAGAAGATCCGAATTTTGATCTTGAAATGCAAATGTGATAATATGATATGATATGATATGCGGGAATCTCTTTTTTTATTGTGATATGCTAGGGGTATGATAAGACATAAGATAAACCCTAGCAGGGTGCTTCATGATGGATGCATAATGAAAAACATACATGTAGGGAATGATGGAGACAGAAACAATCCTACTGGAGAAAAGGAAATGGGGAATATGCAAAGAGATTTTATTATCATGTTCATACCTGACCTGACAACACTAGAAAATGTTCAAAGAAAGTATCAACAACAGGTTCAAACATGACCTGACAATACTACGGAAAATGAACAAATAAAGGTTCAACAAACAGGTTAAGACATGACCTGATGAAAACTTGAATATTCAAAGAAAGTTTCAATATCAGGTTCATACATGACCTAACAACACTTGAAAATCCAAAGAGAATTTCAACAACAGACTCATACATGACTTGACAACACTGGAATATTCAAAGAAGTTTAGTCAACAGGTTCATACATGACCTAAAAATTATGGAGATTTCAAAGAATTTTATTAATAGGTTCCAACATGACCTGACAACACTAGAATACTCAAAGAAAAACTTCAACAAAATGTTCATACATGATCATACTGTTCGCTGTGAATTTTGGCAAACAACCTCTGGTTTACCAAAACTTGTAGAATTGGGTTACTTGCAGGATCAACCACACAAATCCTAGGACATGTGCAGATCTAAATGACTTTGAAGATATCTAGAACAACTTTCATATCTTTCATTTTTGTTCTCAAAATATTTTGTGTCGAAAGATGTTGATTAAAACATTTAAACAGACGTAAATTTAACAAGATAAGATGAATGGCAGAAAATAACTAACGAAAATATAAAGTGTCGAAACGAAAGTGCAGAAAGATAATTGACTGGAAAACGTAAAAGGAATTTGTAAAGAACTTTAAACTTTATAAAATAAACTTTGAAGAATTGGTGTTTGTTTACACATACATGTTCCAAATATGACTCTTTTCTCTCACACGGGTACTTTGAGTATTTTCAGGAATTTTGTACAAGTAATTTTTCACACCTTTTTTCAATAACAACTACCCTATTTATATACAAATAACATAACTGTTACTAACGACCAAATTCTAAAACTGTGACAAATGGCTTTCTTCTTTTCGCCAGATGCTTCCACGCGTCTTCTGCCAAACGTCACAACTCTTCTGAATTTGAATATTTACTTTATGTCGAAATGACGTTCCTCTCCAGACTTTGTCAAATTGTAGAAATACTACAACATCCTCCATGTCTGCCAAAGGCGCCTTTCCATCTGCAGATATCTTGTCGAACTGTCGAAGCTTCAATTTTGTCGAAGTGTCGAACAACACTTATCAACCAAAACCGTTTATCTTATGTCGTCATTTGTCGAAAGAACCATTCTACACCAAATCTCATGGCGTCGAAAACGCATGTATACAAATTGCCCCCAGCAAAGACGTTTCGACTGTTTTTCTGGAGAAACAGTCATTTGTTGTCAACCAGTGTTTTGATGCCATGTCAATTAATCTTTATTAAATCCAAGTCTGATAATCTCAATTTCCAACACAAATTAATCATTACACTTTCTCCAAAATGTCACGTCACGTCTAGCCCACGTTCAGAGTCCACTGTGTACATTCGACAAGGCTATGTAGGCTTCGTCTTCACCTAAGCATTTCAACAAGACTCCTTCTGCAGTCTTTTTGAACAATTTATTTCCGAAAACTACATAACTCAAAGCTCTGTATTTTATCTTTCTTTCTGCTTTCTGATTTGGGTCTTGTAGATAATTCTTGATAGGCTTTCTCCAGTCTGAAATTCCTGAATCATCTATGTTGAATATCTCAAAGTTTTCTTCGTCACCGTATCCTAATCTTATTGACTCTAGATCTGATGGGGACAACTTGGTTGATACGACTCTTCCTCTGACTTCAATGGCTTCTTCTAACTTTTCCTTCGACACTTTATATGCAGATGCTAGTTGAGCAAGATCGTTCGCTTCTTGATTCTCCAACCTGGGAATGTGTCTGAAGACCACACTGTCGAACTCCTTGAGACGTCTATTGGCTATTACGAAGTACATGATTAAATTTTCTTTCACGCATTTATAATCTTTAGTCAACTGCTTTATCACCAGTTCGGAGTCGCCCATTATTTCGACTCTTGTTGCCCCGAATTTCAACAAGATTTCAAGTCCAGCGATCAAAGCTTCATATTCTGCTTCATTATTTGAACATAGACTTTCAACTTTATACTTGAATTTTATTGGAATTCTGTCAGGAGAAATAATCAACATCCCAACGCCAGTTCCATTTTTATGACTGGAACCGTCGAAATACAGTTTCCAAGGTTCTAATTCGACATATTCCACATCTTCGTTTATAGAGTGGTCGGCTATGAAATCAGCGACCACTTGTCCTTTCACAGCTTTTAAAGGCAGATATTTCAAGGAGTGTTCTGTTAATGCTAAAGCCCATTTTCCAATTCGACTATGTAAAATAGATTTAGATAACATATACTTTATTACGTCGAAATGGGAGGAAATATATACATCAACAGGTTTTATATAATGCTTCAATTTCATACAAGAGAAGTATACACACAGACATAGCTTTTCTATAATACTATATCTAGTTTCAGCATCGTTCAGGACTCTACTTAGATAATAACTGGCTCTTTCGACGCCATTCTCATCTTCTTGACACAACATACTTCCTAATGTTTTGTCTGATGCCGAAATGTACAATCCCATACTTCTTTTTCTGCAAGGAGACATCAGGATTGGGGGACTAGCCAGGTATTCCTTGATTTTGTCGAAGGCCGCCTGCTGTTCTTGCCCCCATGCGAAGTCTTCCTTCTTTAGTCGAAGTAGAGGAGAGAAAGCTTGTGTCTTCCCACTAAGATTGAAGATGAATCTTCTGAGAAAGTTGATTTTCCCTAGCAGAGACTGCAACCTCTTTTTGGTTGATGGCGCTTTCGCCTCCATTATGGCTTTGGCTTTGTTTTCATTTATTTCGATCCCCTTCTTGTGGACCACAAAACCTAAGAAATCACCCGCCTGCACACCAAAAGCACATTTAAGTGGGTTCATTTTCAAACCAAACTTTCTCATCCTTTCAAAGGATTGTCGAAGATGATCTATATGACTTTTCCCTGAAACAGACTTAATCACAATATCGCCAATATACACTTGCATGAAAGTCTCAATAAAGTCGTGAAAAATGGAATTCATAGCACGTTGGTAAGTTGCTCCAGCGTTCTTTAAACCAAAAGGAATTACTACCCATTCGTACGTTCCTATTGCTCCAGGACAACGGAAAGCCGTTTTAGGAACATCTTCTTCAGCGATAAAAATTTGGTTATAGCCAGAGTATCCGTCTAACAAACTTAAGTACTCATGGCCGGCTGTAGAATCTATGAGCATTTTTACCACTGGCATAGGATATTCATCCTTTGGGGTAGCCGAGTTTAAGTCTCGAAAATCAATGCATACCCTAAGTTTGCCATTTTTCTTAATTACTGGAACAATATTTGCAATCCATTCGACATACCTGGTTGTGCGGATGAACTTGCATTTTAGAAGTCTTTCGAGCTCTTCTTTTATTTTCGACAGGATTTCTGGTGCGAAGCGTCTCGGAGTCTGCTTTACTGGCTCCTTTTCTTCCATTATCGGCAACTGCATTTCGACCAAACTTCGGTCAAGACCAGGCATCTCGTCATAATCCCATACGAAACAGTCTTTGAACTCTTTCAGCAACTTGACTATTTCGACCTTGAACTGGGGGTCCATTTTTGCGCTTATGTAGGTTGGTCTATTCTCTTCCCCACTCCTAAGTTTATTTCTTCTAATGGATCCTGCGCCACCATCTTCTCGTTAGTTGACACTGGATCTTTTTTGACCCCTAGAGGTTCGTCGTCATAAATGGCGTCAAGCTTTTGGTGTTGCCATTCGCCCATTTGGTTGTTATCATGATCTTCTACAACGTCTTTTTGGGGACATTGTTTGTTGGAGTTTCCTTTACTGGCTTCGACAGCCATGTATTTTACTTCAGCCTCAAGGGCCTCTTTGAGTTCGTTTTCGGCTACATAAGCCGTAATCTTTTCGAGCGCTGATTGTTTACTCGTCATCGTCAAATTCGCTTCCCCATCCCGTTGGCGCTATATGAGTAGTTCCCCATATGTAAGTTTCGCCAATTACTTCTTTATCCCACTGGAAACCATGCGTAGGATGAAGGTACATGGAGCAGTAGGCATTGTCTGTCGCCTTTAAGTCAAATTTGGCTGGACTGCATGGAGGTATGTGATCCAGGTTCTTGTCGAAGCTTTGACTGTTGACATTGTTTATCTCTGTCATGAAGTAGCTTTGATCAGCCTCAATGTTTTAGACGATCCCGTCTGGCCTCCATATGGCTATTCGCTGATGCATTGAAGAGGGTACGACTCCTATGCCATGAATCCATTCCCTTCCAAGCAGTAGGTTGTAGTTCGCCCTTGAAGAAATGACCATAAACATCGTTGGTCTTGTTATGGTTCCAACAGTCAGATTCACCTCGACAGCACCATGTTGTGGGGTTTCGCGTTTGAGTCGTCTTTCCCTATCTTCTTCAGCATGAAATGGGGCATCAAATTCACTGCTGCTCCCCCATCCACCAGTATTTTTTTCACACCAACATTCTCCACCTTTCCTTTTATGAGCAAAGGCTTCAAATGCACTTTCATGGAGTCATCTAGTCTTTCGAAGAAAGCGTTCTGCTCTTCGACGCATCCATTATTCATAACGTAGTAGAAAACGGGCATGTGTGCCATTGTTTCCTCTTCCATCTCGTCTTCTTCGTCTTCGACTTCCATAACTCTATCATAGTCTCTAGGGAGGACAGAGACCATGTTGCATATCACATTGAAGGATGATTCTGAGTCAGATTCGAAGTTGTCAGTTACTTCGTCATCTTCCTGCATCTTCTCTTTCGACGTAACGGGTTCGACAATGTGGCCAGGATTGGTCTGGAGGGACGCCTCTTTTCTGCTCCTTATCTGACGACTATTTCTAGACTCCGCTTTACCTTTGTTGTCAGTGTCTTTTTCATTCACGCTCTTTTCTGCAGCCTCTTTTTCTGCCCTCTTCTGTCTCTGGAATCTCCTCCATTGGGATATGGACATGAGGTTTTTGCCTTTGTAATTCTCTGAAGGATATGGTCTTGGCTTGTGCTTTTCCATTTCCTTCTTGCCTTCCATCGAAGCGCCTCTCTGAACCTCAAACTTTCCCCATTTTTTCTGCCCCTGGGCATCTCTAATGGGTTGAACCCATTTGTCATCCGTTGCTTTGCCAGATGGTTTATAGGTGTTCTGGCGTCTTTCTCCATGCCTCCACTGGTGGTGATCACTTCTCCTTGGGTCATATCTTACTGTTCCCCAATTCTCTTTCCTCTTGGCTTTATCCACTGCCTCCAGGTTGGTTGTTGCCTTCCTGTCGAAAATCACACTACAGCGTGGGCACAGCATCACTTCGATTTTCATCCTTTGGCACCTCTTGATGAATTCTATTAGATTTTCCTCCTCTTTAGGATACGCCAGCCTCTGGTGCTCCTTTCGACGATGATCTTCGCCCACTTCTGCCTGGTCCTTCTGAAATATTTCCACCATGTTTACCCCAACATTTCGTTCGTCAGCGATGCTTAATTTGTTCATCTTTCTAATGAGTCTCTCCTCTTCGCCTTCGACGCCTTCTGGTGTTTGGTCGAACTCTTTCCCTGGGCAGAAGCACCAAGATATGTTCTTGGGACCATGTTTACAACAGCATTTGTTCCAATTCCTTATGGGGTCTTCCGTCACCCTCTGCAGAATTCCACTGACCACGGGCTTCAAAGGACCATTAATGGCTTCCGCTTTGATTTTTGTGACTTCTTCTCTAAAAGGCCCCATAGTGTCGACGCAGTTTGCGACATCACCTGTCCTTGTTTGATCAAGATCAAGGCCTTCAGTAGCCTTGTTTTCAATAATGAGGTCTTTAGTAACCTTCTTTTTCGTATTTGAGGAATGCTCAATTGCCTCAACTATTTCTGCATTGTTTTCTGAAGAAACATCTTCCCAACCGCTTGGTTGGATTGTGTTGATGTCGATCTGAGAGCTTGCCGGCGCATTGTACTTCACAAGATAATCATACTTCCCACTTGGCTGTCCCAAGTGGTCCCAATTTCCCTCTTGTCGAAACTTCGCATCTTCGACGGTATCGTCACCGTCCCTTTTGTCGAAACCTTCAGTAGTTTCCATCCTTTTCTGGTTGTCGAAGCCTTCAGTAACTTCAACCTCGTTCTGGCTTGTGAGATCATCAGCAATCTCAACCATGTTGATGTTTGTGTCAAAACATCCAGGGGCCTCCACCATTTCCAAATTGCCATTAGGAGCAACTTCGATCTCCACCATGTTCACGATGGATGGTTCAGCGTAGTGGGCTTCGACTGGCTGCATGGGATTCGAATCGATCCTCATCTGTTGTTTCGGTTTGTCACCAAACTTTAGCCTTCCGTCACAGATAGCATTTTGAATGAGATCCCTGAAAAGGAAACAACGAGACGTTTTATGGCCTAGAAAATTATGGTATTTACAAAAACCTCTCTCTTTCTGTTGTTCCATAGGCGGTTCTTTAGCGCCTGGAGGTTTTATTAATTGACCATCTTTAACCAACAGATCGAAAATTTCGTCGCATTTGGTGATGTCGAACGTATAAGTCCTTTTGGGGAACTTATCGTTGGTTTCGACTGGGTTTCCGTTCGACGGAGTTAGCACTTTGCACGAATAAGGTGGGCCTTGCTTTAGTTCTGCTAGGTCAATCTCTTGTTCGTCGAAGTTACTTGGTTCGTTTTCATCGTACTCATCATCTTGGCGAACCCCTACGTAGGCCACCCTTTCTTTTTTATTCTTATTTGCTCTGAATTTTTCGTCCCTTAACCTTTCGACCTATCTCACTCTATCTGCTAATTGTGCCATATCCCTCAGATACTGGGTATCTAGTTTCTTCCTTATAGAATAATCTAGTCCCCCTGCGGCCATTTCGACCAACTCATGTTCTGGCACCGGGGTGAAACATCTAGCCTTTAACAATTTGAACCTATTTAAATAATCATCTATTGGTTCTAAGTGTTTTCTCTTAACACTGGCTAATTCTTTCAGACTTATTTTTGTTTGACCCATGTAGAATTGTTCATGGAACAGTCTTTCTAATTGGGTCCATGTATACACTGAGTTTGCAGGCAAAGATGTAAACCAGGTAAACGCGTTTTTTGTTAAGGAACTAGGGAAATGTTTTATTTTCAAATTTTCATTACGGGCTATTTCCCCTGCTTCGATCAGATAACGTGCTACGTGTTCTATGGTGGACTCGCTAGTATTCCCTGAGAACTTTGTGAACTTAGGAACTTTCCACCTTGGTGGCAGTTCTTCTTGCAGAATATATTCTGACAGTGGGGAAGCATAACTAGGCCTTTGTAATCCCATGTTCATCCTATTCTGTGCCATTATCGTTTCGACCATGGCCGCTAAATTATTTTCGACACGAGGGTTATTATACCGGATCCGCTGTTGCAACACAGCATCCGCGTCCTGGCCTCTCTGGATTACTATCCTTCTAGGTTCTTGTGAAATAGGGACTTCGACACGGGGCTGTTCGACTACATCCTCCTGGTTTCTGACGTTTGTCTGAGGATTGTCTAAAGGCATTTGGTTTATCGTAGGCTCTTCCTGGACCGCTACCAATGGGTTATGAACCACTTGTTCTCTGTGTCGAGTTTGAGGGACTCCAAAGAAATCAACAATGCGAGTCATTTGCGCTGCCAACAATTGGTTTGTTTGGGCGGTGTTTTGTATTAGAGGGTTAAACACCGCTCCCATTTGTTACGTCAACATTTGGACCATATCATGATTACTCTCGTCCATTTGTTGTCTAATTACCTGCGCAAAATTATTTGTTATCGGCGGCACGTAAAGTGGTTGTTGATTTAGTCTACTCATGTTTCCGCCATATCCTGATCCTTGTAAGGGTGAAGACATATTGGCCATAGAATCATAATATATTACCGGGGAATTGTGTAGATTTGCCATTACTGAAGTTGGCATTCCAAATGGTTGTTCCCTACCAGGCAGAGGCATGGTGAAATTTGTCACAAAAGGCCTAGAAGTGTTTCCCACAGGAGGGGGTGTCCCAACGGGCATTTGTTGTGCCCTGAAGGACGAACTAGGCGCATTCTGCGATATTGAAACCGCTGGCATTGACCCTGTTGACGAAGGTACAACCTCTAACACAGGGACTGATCGTACATTGCCTCTTGTCGAAGGGACAGGGTTGGATACTGGGATGGCTTCATTTTGATTAGAATTATTTGGATTATTTGGCTGATTCGCCATTTTCCTTACTCTTGTTCTTTTTGGTATTTCTACGTCGGATACGGCTAATTTACCGCTTCTCAATCTCATACAACGAAGAACAAACTTTGACTAACGATTATCTAAGTTTCTAGATTTCTGCACTGTCCCACTGGGCGTGCCAATTTGTTCGCAGTTGATTTTGGCGAACAACCTCTGGTTTTCCAAAACTTGTCGAATTGGGTTACTTGCAGGATCAACCACACAAATCCTAGGACATGTGCAAAATCTAAATAACTTTGTAAATCTCTAGAACGACTTTTGTATCTTTCATTTGGCTCATTAAATCTTTCATGTCGAAAGAAATTGATGACAAACGCTTAAATAATAACAAACTTAACAACATTAAGATAAATGGCGGAATATAACTGACAAAGCATAAAGTGTCGAAAAGGAAATGCAGAAAGATAAATGACTGGTAAATGTAAAGGAAAATTGGTAAAGAAATTTGAATTTTATAAGATAAAACTTTGAAAGAGTTAGTGTTTGTTTACACATACATGTTTCAAATATGACTCTTTTCTCTCACACGGGTACTTTGAGTATTTTCAGGAATTTTGTACAAGTAATTTTTCACACCTTTTTTCGATAACAACTACCCTATTTATATACAAATAACATAACTGTTACTAACGACCAAATTCTAAAACTGTGACAAATGGCTTTCTTCTTTTCGCGAGATGCTTCCACGCGTCTTCTGCCAAACGTCACAACTCTTCTGAATTTGAATATTTACTTTATGTCTAAATGACGTTCCTCTCCAGACTTTGTCAAATTGTCGAAATACTACAACATCCTCCATGTCTGCCAAAAGTGCCTTTCCATCTGCAGATATCTTGTCGAAATGTCGAAGCTTCAATTTTGTCGAAGTGTCGAACAACACTTATCAACCAAAACCGTTTATCTTATGTCGTCATTTGTCGAAAGAACTATTCTGCACACCAAATGTCATGGCGTCGAAAACGCATGTATACACATACAAAGCAAGTTTCATTAACAGGTTCATACATGACCTGATAACACTAGAATACTCAAAGAAAAACTTCAACAACGGGTTCATACATGACCATACAAAGCAAGTTTCATCAACATGTTCATACATGACCTGGCGACACTTGGATTACTCAAAGAAAAACTTCAACAACAGGTTCATACATGACCATACAAAGCAAGTTTCATCAACGAGTTCATACACGACTTGCCGACACATGGAGTAATTAAAGAAAAATTCAGCAATAGGTTCAGGCATGACCTGACAACAGTGGAATATTCAAAGAAAAGTTTAACAACAGGTTCGTACATGACCTGACAACACTAGAAAATTCAAAGAATTCCATCAACAGGTTCGTACATGACCTGACAACATTGGAAAACATAAGAGAAATGTTCAACAATAGGTTCATAAAGAAAACTTCGACCCACAGGTTCAAACATGACCTGATAAAACTTGGGAAATTCAAAGAAAAATTCAGCAACAGGTTCATACATGACCTGACTACAACCTAAAAAATTCAAAGGGAGTATATCAACAGATTCATACATGACCTGACAAGACTTTAGAATGTTCCTGACAATTATGGAGATCTCTCATAAGAAAATAATCCAGTCAAAGATTCTGGAGATTCCTTAACATGGAAGTTATACAAGACAAAATATATTGGGGTTTTCTTACGAGAATATCATTGAATATTTTAGGGAATTCCTCTCAATGAAAGAGTGAAACTGACAACTTTTTAGGAAACATCAATATAAATAGAGCACAATCTCTGAATGTTCCAGAGAAAGGTGTACTTATATGCCAATGACGAACAAACTATGGTTCAAAGGCGCCAAATAACAATTGGACTTTTGAAGATGAATTTCCAGACGAGGACTGGACTTGAAGGGTAGATTACCATACGGGAACTGGTGTCTTTTTTTGCTTTTGTTTGTCAGACGAGAACGGACTCTCAGATAGTCTACCAGACGAGAACTGGTTTCTTTTGATTTGTTGTCACACGAGAACTGACTTAAAAATGGGCTACCATACAAGAACTGGTTTTAAGAAAAGGTTACCAGACAGGAACTAGTTTAGAAATAGGCCACCAGATGAGAACTAGAGTTTAAAACAGGTCACCAGATGGGAACTGGTTTACAAATAGGCCATCATACAAGAATTAATTTCAGGAAAAAGCTACCAGACGAGAACTGGTTTTGCAATCGTCCACCATACGGGAATTGGTTTTAATAAAATACTACCAGATGGGAATTGGTGTTAAGAAAAGACTATCAGATGAGGAATGGTGTTTGAACACTAACTGTCAGATGAGAACTGACTTTCAAATGACTTAGCAGACGAGAACTGGTTTTTGATGTTTGATTTTTCATGCGCTGGGCATATGCTCGATGAATGAGATGATATGCATGGCTTAACACTGGAGTGAAGCAACATGAAAAATGCATGAGAATGCTTTATGAAATTACTCAAAGGTTTCCAAAATGATGCCCCTGGATGGGTAGTGGATGGAAGGTCCCTTTGTAAAACTCCTTTGATAAAAGGCAAAAGGATATTTGATGGGTGATGTACCCCAAAATTTTCCTTTCATATTTTCTTTTCATATGACTTATGACTTGAGACTCACTCATGACTCATTCATGTGTATCATTCATTCATGATTAAGACATGCTAACAAACATCATAGATTCAAGATTACGGTTAATGAAAATCAGGGTTTTGGCCGAAAGATGGTGGTATTGCTCATCATGTGGAGAAACCCAAATTTCTGGATTCTTTGGGACCTTGACTTTATCAGGACATTCATTTGGGCATCCAAACCCTAATTCTTTATCTTTTCTATTAGGGGATCTTGTTTTTAACCTCTTGTGCATTGACCTGACTTTCAAACCCTAATTTTGGCTACCACCATGTGTGCCGTCTCCTAACTCTAATTCCATCTGATGCCCCTTCCTACTAGTGGTTCTTGATTCTCTTGCTTAGTCAAGCTTCATCCCACAACCTTCTGTTCATGGCTATTCTTGTTGGTTCCTTCTTGTTGATCCCAAATGTGCATCATGTATTTGTATCCTTTGGTCTGTTCCTATTGCTATGTCACCTAGTCATCCTCATGCCTAGCCATAGTCATTGCTTTGCTTAGCCTATTTGAATTGAGTCACTATTCATTTCACCTATTGATATGCCTTGGTTTTGGGGCCATGCTTGTCATTGATCCTTTCAATCATTGTTATGTACTTTTGTTCATGTTTAATGGTTCATTCATGGATCCATAACTCTATTCCAATCCTTTACAAACTTTGGTTCAATCCATTTTTAAGTCAGTTACAAGTCATGGTCATAGTGGATTCAAAGTCACATCATTTCCAAATTATGATCAAGTCATAGTGTAGCGGGGTTTTCGTTACCTTATGGTTTATTGACTAAACCAAAAGTAAACATACAATTCGAGTCGCCACCGCACTTTTAGTTGTCCAAAGGAAAGGCCAAAAAGCGAACAAAAGCCAAGTAAGAAGTTTTATCAAATCAAAAACTAATAAAATGTCAAAGATCTGGGTAAGGGGGGTGGTTATGAAATGGGAAGGTTTTACGCACCCAAAACATCCTTAGAACTCTAAGGGAACCCTTTTTGCAAATATGTGTTGTAGGTTGGTATTTGTGAAAATATGTGCAAAAGATTGGGGGGATGAGAAGAGAGTAGATTATATTTACAAATTTTTTGTTTGAATGGATGAACCCATTGCCTATGTACCATCACAAAGGTAGGATCAAAACCTCGTAGTTCGGGGTAAAAATCTCAAAGATTGGTGAATTAATTTGATCAAAAGCCTTAAGGTCTTTTATTATCAAAGGGAGAAAACTCAACCTAAACCAACAATCCATCATGTGAGGAAGGCTTCAACATGCTAGTGAGGGGTTAACCCTATAATAAGCATGGAAGGCTTATAATCCAATCTCCAAGGATAAGGTGAGATTTACATTAACCACTATGATAACTCAAACCTATGACTAATGTTTATGAACAGGTTTTAACAAAGGTGGCCATTGGAACCACAAAAACAACTTGAAGTGAGTTGTATTTACAAGTTAATTTATTTACAAAATGAAGTCAAAGTTGGATTAAGATTCATTCTCAATGAGTATTAATGAAAATATTTCTGAAAAGTCAAAGGCATAAGGCCTAGGTTTCTAATTTTGAAACAATGTCAAAGTTTACAAGAAAAGATTTTGGATTGGGTTAGAGTGGGGAGAAAAAAATAAGGGCTAGTCCTAAAGCATACAAAGATGAGAGAGAAAAGATAAACCGTTGGAGTTCCTTTCTTTGAAATCATAGAGATGATTCAAGATGCTCCTTTCCTTTGGACTTAGCAAACAACAAGCAATCACACAATTTAGATTCAAGCTCCTAGGATCTCCATTTGGCTTGTCTCTCTTAACTTGGCTACTCATGACTATGGTCCTCTTTACTATCTCAAGATAGAATCCCTATCACACAAGAGCAAACATCAAAAAGTTCACAACACAATAAGAGGAATGGACAAAGAATAAATTTTGGAAAGGAAGTCCTTTAAAGTCAACTTTGACATTTAGCATTCTAAAGGCATGATGCCTAGTTGCTCTTTAACAAATTTAGCATTCTAAAGGCATGAGGCCTAGTTGCTCTTGAACTCCTTTAAGCATAGGTATGTCCTAATTCTAAGTCCTTTCTCCTTTTTGCATTAAGTACACACAAAACAAAAGCAAAACCAACACAAAACAACAATATATTTATATATAATAATGAGCTCAAATGAACAAAAGGAAAATGAGATAAACATAAAATATGTGCTCAAGTGAGCAAAGTGAAAAGCAATATGAATAAATGGGCAAGAAATAAATTGCATTAAAGTAAAAGGGCAAGAAATTAAATGCTCAAATTAAAGTTAGTAATTAGTAAGGTTATGTTAGTTTGTCATAAGACAATGTAGCGCTATATTAAGAAATCGTAAGTGGACTAATGTAGTAGTCACACCTCTGAGGTCGGTCAATAAAACTACAGGCAAATCAACACAAGTTAGAGATCATGACTAGTAAGCCAAGCTCCAAAAATTGGCCATGCCAAAACAAAAGGGGAGAGGCCTTGTACGAACTTTAGGTTTTTTTGCTTGACCAAGAAGCAACCTATCTTGGACACAAAACAACTCACTTGATCTTGGATCAAGTTGAGTTTGGTCTGGATCAAAAAAGGCTAAACCTCTCATTTGTCAAGACCAACCATAAGACATTAACTCATTGACCAAAATAAAAAGAAAGGGATGAAGATGGAATGAATGGAAAGATAATTCAAATGTCTAACTCAATTGGTGACAAGTGAACTAAATCATCATCAATCAATGCTAAACAGAAAAGAAATGAAGGTTATAAGTCAACAAGTCAACAACATTTTTTTGTTATTTTTGAATAAAAAAATAAATGCAAAACAAAATAAACAAAATATGGTCAAATCTCAAATTTAATTCAAATCAACTTCAACAAGTCCAATTAAATTCTCATAGGTCTAACATGGTCAAACAAACTTTGACAAGTTTTCTCAATAATTTTTGAAATCAGAAACTATTTAAAAAACAATTAAAAACAATAAAAAATAACACAATATGAATTAAAATCTCAAATAAATCTCAAATCAATTAAGAAATTAATGAGACTATTTTTCATTGACTTACCATGATCCATAGGTGTTAGGAAAATATTTTTGGATTATTCAAATATCAGAAAAGTATTTAAAAATGAATTAAAACTATTAAAAATCAAATAATTCACAAAAAATATTAAATGAAGTTACAAAAATAATTAAAAATCAAAATATGAAACTAGATTTTTCAAGAAATTTTTTGGCATTGGTCTCAGATTTTTGTGACTTCAAATAAAATATTTATGAATTTTAGAAAATAAAAGGAATTAACTGAAATTAAAAGAAAATAAGGAAAATAGGAAAATCCAACGCCATCAGATCATCTCATTAATTGACGTGGCAATGATCATATGGCTCTAAGGCGCGGATACATGATAGACCTAAGTCAAGCGCTCCACACCTTGCATTTAAATGAGTCAACATAAGGAAAGGCCAAGATTAAAACGTTTATGCATGATCCAATGGCTCTGAAGCAAACACGTGGGGATGGTGGTGGAAACCACCATCTTCTCCAGCGATCTAACCATCTCCGACCACCACGCGCAGGAAAATAAATGGCAATGAAAAATGAAAAATGAAGGTATCAAAATGAAGCTGAGGTGATGTACATCACCCCTGTAACCATGGATCATCCTCACAGTTCCTATTTAGAGAGACACATGATCTTGAAGATCATGGTGCATGAATTGAAATGGCACGATTTGCAAAATTAAGACCACCACTGACCTGCCTCAAGCATGAGGACTTCAGAAAACCACACAAACCAAAGAGATTCACATTATATTGCAAGGTCTAGATCATGGAAGTTTGGTGTACTACCTCTGAAATGAAGCTTCAAACAACACGAATTCTCCAAGCTTTTGATCTACTTTTGCCCTGGAAGTGCGATGATGATGCTAGGTTAAGGAATTGAGCTTTGAAGATCAACTAATGATGTTGAAATTAAAGCTTGAAAGAGAAATAGAAAACTGAAAATTCCTTTAGTGAGGGTTTGGATTTCAATTCAGCAGCAATTTAGATCTCCACTTGGTTGCCATTTGAATGAGAATGCACACTTATTTATAGCTGAAATGTGATAAGAAGCATGGTTCCCTCGTGTGCATGGAATTTGAATTCCTCTTGCATGGGCCTATACAGGAGCATGTAAGGCCCAATGATGGGTGCAAATCCTTGTTGATACCACCTCGAAATGAATTGGATGTGCATAATGGATTGCACAAGCTTGCACATCAAGTTTTAATGTGAAATGCAAAAATGAACCTAAATAGAAAGCTCTTTGAAACTCGCATATGGAAAGTCCAAAAAATTAATGTGAGTAATGGTTGGAAATCTCTTGGAATAAGGAACTAAAGTCATGTTGGGAAAAAATTCATTTGGTGTTTGGAAATGAATGAAAACTGGTTGTGAAGGTTTGGGCACAAAACATGTTTAAGTTCCTCTTTGAAAATTTCACCAAAAGCAAGCATCTTCAAGCCCTTATGTTTCAATGATGCAAGCCTCAAATGGAAAAAACTCCAACATAAAAGTTGTATATCTTTTTAAGATGATCAATTTAGACTCAAATTTTGCATAATTTGGATTTTTTCATGAAGAAGTTATGGGCACTTGAAGTTAGACATTTTTCAAATTCAATGACTTAGGTCCAAAGTGACCTATAATGTTTTGTATTATCACATGTATTTCTTTTAGGATTATGAAATTTTGTCCAAGATAAAATTTGAATTAGAAATCTTAAGCTTTCCAATGAATTTGGTATCACCTCAAAATCACAAAAATTAAGGACGTTAGGGCCTTGGGAAGCTGACCCAAAATTAGGGTTTCAGTCAAAATAACCTATAATGTTTTGAAATGAATGATGACCTTAAAAGTTTCAAATGGATTTTGGATGAACATGAAAGTTTTTTATAAGGTTCTTAAGAACATTTTTTCTCTTGGGGCCATCTTCATTTTACAGACATATCAAAAGTTGTATCTCATTGATCCTCAGCTTAGTCAGATGACTTGACTGGTCAACTTTTCAAGGCCAAACTTCCAACCTTGATGAATGAATGATTGAGGGGCCTCAAATAGGCTCATATATGTATAAAATGATGAATGAAAGAACTTCCCTTGATTTAATTTGATCATAGGTTGAGGTTGTTTCATGAGCAAGGCACAATTGAATTAGGGTTTCCTTGGGAAACAATCATCAAGCCCCTTGGGTTATCTTGATCAAATTGGAAAATTAAGATACTTGGGAGACATATATGATAATTAGGATATTTATGGACCATTGTCATGCTTTTCCTCACCTTCATCTGGTCACTTCATTGGGCTTAGGAGCCTCCTAGGAGCATTGGAGCACATGATCACTTGAGCTTCAAAACAAAAAGAGTTAGTTACATATTTTTGTGCTTTTGGTTAGTAATCAAAGTAAGAAAAGCAATCATATACAATACATGCATGCTTGGTGTTCTCAAACCACTCCCACAAGTCCCAACCCTAGGGTTAAGGAGCCAAACATGCTATGATCCTTGAGGCAATGCAATGAGCAAATGATATGATGCCATGAGGGATCTTAGGGTCAAAATTAGGGTCTTACAGATGTCCCTATTTAAGGTCATTCTAGCCGGAGATATGAAGGTTAAAACCTTCATCTTGACGAGGTAGAATGGGCTTAAATAATAACAAAGAGACGAATTTTGGTCCCTAAGAGACCTCATGATGCAAATGTACGCATGCAAAAATATAATCTTCATAGTGAATAATTGTCATGAAGGAAAAGAACTTAGGAGAAATTGAAAAATCCATAGGAGTAACATATTTACTAGGGAAACAAAGACTCTGGGGGAAATAAGATAAAATGCGTGAGCAAGTCACACTTGAAAACTTGTTGGGAGACACGAAGGAATTCCATGAAAGTAAATCGATGGAAAGACTCTAGCTGACGCCAAGATGCACGTATTAGGGAATATGCCAATACAGCAAAACTATCCGCAAAGGATACTTCGGATAAAAATCTATACTCAGACGGAAATGTCCACAAAGGACTCAGATGAGGAAGAAGTTGATGAGATATTATCGATTACTGGGTAATAAACTCAAAGAGAGACATGTTATCAAAACACCGATTACTGGGCGAAAGAACAACATGCTCAGAGAGATAGAATATCTAAGACCGGTATAAGGGTGAGAGATATCAATCATCCAAAACATATGAGGAGGACCCAAGAGGCACATCTTAACTCAGGAAAATCTAACTTAACAGGGGACAAAAAGTCATAATAGGGAGCAGAAGGAAGGAACACCAAGGATGCCGGTTTCTGGGCATATAATAGGTGACCAACCAAGCGTGAATTGGGATCATATCCAAAACACTCATCATCCAAAAGGAGGGCTGAAAAAGCAAACTCGACTTATATGATGGACATTCGATTCCACAAGGAAATACGAATCTTACTCAACTGGGGAAGAAAAAGACTTCGACTGAAAAGTGCATGAGATATATTATCTATTACCGTCATAACATAGATAACATACTCGCATGGAAGATTATCCACAACCGGTTACTGGGTTAATAAAGGATAAATCGACCGAAAAGAAAGGACATCGGGATACCGGGTACTGGGTATAAAATGATGACCAATCAGAGGGAGAAACAATCATTACCAAATGAGGGTAAATGAAAGATGACTCGCAAGGGATAAATTACCTGACAAAAGCAATTATCTAAGAGATATATCACTTGTTACCGGGTGGTATACTCGCATGTGAAGGAATATCAATACCGGTATCTGGGTAAAGATAACCAACAAAGAGGGGATTACATCTATCGGTTACTGGGTAGAAAACCACAGAAATCCGTCGGGGAAGAAGAAGAACAATTACTGGTTACTGAGAAATTGAACAATTGAACCACAGGGAGCCGCAGGGGAATAACAAGAAAGGAGTCAATCTAGGAACAAACTAGAACGACACAATTAAACAAGACTTAACACGATGAGGATATAACTCAGGGGAGTAATTCCATCCCAATACACAACTGGGGAGGAAAATGAAACAATAATCATCCATGAGGACATAACTCAGTGGGGAATAAAGAAGGAAAGATAGACACTTTCCGCCTATGGGGCTGACTCTATATGGAGAGATCAGACAGAAACATCTGCTTGGGGGAAGACTAGTTCACCAATAGCAAGAGATAACAAGCAAAGATATATGGCAAAGGATGCATCATGAATATCTGAATGTTATGATTATGCAAGTATTTGTGTATGATTAATGCTGACAAACAGAAATATCTAACACAAGCAGACTCACGAGCCTCGAACGGATATCCGACACAACATCTCAGCCAAAAGGTCCAGGCTTACAAGAGAAATCATATATGGCGAGGACGATCAATCATGGGAAGACATCGATCCCGACTGGGGATAGGCAAAGTCACAACTTCTGACTGCCAGGGATTTTCCAACAATTCTTAGGGACAGGTGACGGGATATCAATAAGATCAGTCGTAGAAGAAACTCTACTGGGGAAATTATCGAGGAATAAGGTGAAACTCCATGGGGAACAACCGCCAAACAAATACCCATCAATCAAAACACTCCCTTCTAACCGCTGAAAAGACATCTCTGCTAAGGGGAGAAAGAACTATTTGCTCCGCTGGGGAAGGAAATAACATATCTTTCTCAACGCCTCTCAAAACTTAGAAGAAATCTTCAACCATGGAGGGGATACAAGTTATCGAGCTCGGATCAAGCAACCTGTCGGGGATAAGCAGCAAGTAATTCTTAAAGGGAACTGTCTTGGCTAAGGGAATCGTGACATGCTAGGGATGAAAAGGGAAACAAGCCTTTCACAAACTGCCCTAGACAACTTCTTGCTGAGGAAACAACCGAAGCTGATGAAGAGGATATAAACATGCCAGAAAATGAACAAATGTCTTACCCTTTTGGAAATCATACTATCCTTGGGAGAGCACTGAAGACGTTCCAACTATCCTTTCAGTCATTGTGAACGTTCACTTGTTTAAAACAGTTTATAAAACTTTATTTGTTTTAAAACAATGATATTCATCGGTTAAAAACATGCAAACATATTTTAAACAAAAATAAATAAGAGTGCAAAGAATTGGATAAAGGCTCAAATTTATTTAGTGGAATGGTAATCTGCAAATGGCGAGATTCCATGGATCTTTACAAATTTGAAATTGGTGATATATATTGGAAAAATGGCTACATTGAACATGATGACCGTTTCTCCACCAACTCTGAATCCAATGTATTTGAAGCTTCAATTGACGATGAATAAGCGAGAATCTTTGACAGATGACAGTTGTAGAACAAAGTCTTGTCAGGATGCAGTTACTTGCTAAATCCCTAGTTTTTGCCTAGATTGCCCCAGGTTGAGGTACTCAATCTAGCGGGATACATATTCATTATTTTTTATATCTCTAACTTTTTCCTGGACCGCCCTTTTGGGTTTTAAATCCACCAAGACACTCATTTTTTCCTAAGCCGCCCTTTTGGGTTTTCAACTTAGCGAGCTATTCTATTTCTTTTAGGCGAAGTATTTCTTGACTGCATATGAATTCACAAGATGAGTGAAATCCTCCCCATCCATAGTTGTAAGTAACAAAGCACCGCCTGAAAAGGCCCTCTTAACAACATATGGACCTTCATAGTTTGGAGTCCACTTGCCCCTGGAATCGGGCGCGAAAGACAAGACTTTCTTGAGAACGACGTCACCTTCTCGGAACACACGAGGTTTGACCTTCTTATCAAAGGCTTTCTTCATCCTTTGTTGATATAACTGACCATGGCACATGGCAGTTAATCTCTTCTCTTCAATCAAATTCAACTGGTCATAACGACTTTGAACCAATTCAGCCTTAATCAACTTGGCTTCCATCAAGACTCTCATTGATGGGATCTCGACCTCCACGGGGAGCAGAACCTCCATGCCATATACAAGAGAGAAAGGGGTTGCTCCTGTTGAAGTACGGATGTATGTACAATAGCCATGTAAAGCAAATGGAAGCATCTCATGCCAATCTTTGTACGTAACAACCATCTTCTGAATAATCTTCTTGATGTTCTTGTTTGCAACTTCAATACCCCCATTCATCTTGGATCTATAGGGAGAAGAATTATGATGCGCAATCTTGAACTCGCTACATAGCTCTTTCATCATCTTGTTGTTCAAGTTAGATCCATTATCAGTAATGATCTTGTCTGGCACACCATATCGGCATATGAGTTGATTCTTGATAAACTTCACAACCACCTGTTGGGTCACATTCGCATACGATGCCACTTCAACCCACTTGGTGAAGTAATCAATAGCTACGAGAATAAAACGGTGACCGTTTTACGCCTTTGGTTCAATCATGCCAATCATGTCAATTTCCCACATGGAGAAAGGCCATGGTGAGGAAATAACATTCAGAAGTGTCGGGGGAATATGAATCTTATCTGCATAAATCTGACACTTGTGGCATTTCTTCACATATTTGCAGCAATCAGACTCCATTGTCAGCCAATAGTAGTCTGCTCTCACCATCTTCTTTGCCATAGCATCTCCATTGGAATGAGTACCAAATGAACCTTCATGGAATTTAGTCATCAACAAGTCTGCTTCGTGCCTATCCATGCATCTGAGCAGAACCATGTCAAAATTCCTCTTATAAAGCACATCACCATTAAGGTAAAAACTGCCAGATTATCTCCTTAAAGTCTTCTTGTCTTTAATTGATGCCCCAGGCGGGTACGTCTGATTCTGAAGAAAACACTTGATATCATAGTACCACAACTTATCGTCTTTCCCTTCTTCAACTGCAAATACATGAGCCGGTCTATCCAAGCGCATCACAGTAATATTTGGAACTTCAATACAATCATTGAAGCAAGCGTAACAAGAGCATCTGCCATCCGATTCTCGTCTCGAGGAATATGATGGAAATCGACCTCAGTAAAGAAAGTTGAAATCCTCCTCGCATAATCTCTGTATAGGATGAGACCAGGCTGATTCGTCTCCCATTCTCCCTTAATCTGATTAACAACAAGGGCCGAATCACCATAAACATCAAGATGTTTGATCCTAAGATCAATACATTGTTCCAAACCCATAATACAAGCCTCATATTCCGCCATATTATTCGTGCATTTGAAAGCTAGCCTTGTTGTAAAAGGAAAATGTGCGCCTTGAGGAGTAATAATCACTGCCCCAATACCATTTCCATATTGATTAATAGCTCCATCGAACACCATACCCCATCGGGAAACAGGCTCTGGCCCTTCATCGACCATAGGCTCATCGCAATCTTTCATCTTCAAATACAGAATCTCCTCATCAGGGAAGTCGTACTGCACAGACTGATAATCTTCAATTGGTTGATGCGCCAAATGGTCAGCCAGGATACTACATTTAATAGCTTTTTGAGCTCGATACTCAATAGCATATTCAGATAACAACATCTGCCAATGGGCAATCCTCCCAGTTAAAGCAGGCTTCTCAAAAATATACTTGATTGGATCCATTTTGGATATCAACCAAGTCGTATGATTCAACATATACTGGCGTAAGCGCTTAGCAGCCCAAGCCAAAGCATAACATGTCTTCTCAAGCATTGAGTATCGAGACTCACAATCAGTGAACTTCTTACTCAAGTAGTATATCACATATTCTTTCTTTCCTGATTCATCTTGCTGACCCAATACACATCCCATGGAATCATCAAGCACAGTCAAGTACATAATCAATGGTCTCCCTTCAACAGGCGGAGACAAAATCGGAGGCTCAAACAGATACTCTTTAATACTGTCAAAGGCTTTTTAGCAATCCTTGGTCCAATCATGACGCTGATCTTTCTGGAGGAGCTTGAACATTGGCGCACATGTGGCAGTCATGTGGGATATAAATTCGAAATGTAATTCAAGCGGCCAAGAAAACCTCGGACTTGCTTCTCAGTTTTGGGCGCAGGCATCTCTTGTATTGCTTTGACCTTAGCAAGATCAACTTCAATACCTCTTTCGCTGACGATAAAGCCCAATAATTTTCCAGAACGGACTCCAAATGTACACTTGTTCGGATTCAGGCGGAGTTTGTACTTCCTCAAACGCTGGAAAAGCTTCAACAATTGTTCTACATGTTCAACTTCCGTTTTCGACTTTGCAATCATATCATCAACATATACCTCAATCTCCTTGTGCATCATATCATGAAACAAGGTAGTCATAGCGCGTTGATACTTGGCTCCGACGTTCTTCAACCCGAAGGGCATCACTCGATAACAGAATGTTCCCCAAGGTGTGATGAATGTTGTCTTCTCCATATCCTTGGGTGCCATTTTAATCTGGTTATAACCGGAAAATCCATCCATAAATGAGAAGACATTGAATTTAGCTGTACTGTCTACCAACATATCAATGCGTGGTAGAGGAAAATCATCTTTCGGACTAGCTTTATTCAAGTCACGGTAATCCATACACATTCGGACTTTTCCATCTTTCTTAGGCACATGCATAATATTGGCCACCCATTGAGGATATTTAGAAGTCACCAGAAACCCCGCATCAATTTGCTTATGAACTTCTTCTTTAATCTTCACCGCCATATCAGGATGAGTTCTTTTGAGCTTCTGCTTCACAGGCACACACTCATGCTTTAATGGCAAGAAATGTTGCACGATATCAGTATCTAGACCAGGCATGTCTTAATACGACCAGGCAAATACGTCGACATATTTTCGTAGTAACTCAATCAACCCCTTCTTAACATACTCTTCAAGGAGTGCCCCAATCTTCACTTCACGAATGCAACCCTCAGACCCCAAGTTGACTGTTTCCAAATTCTCAAGATGTGGCTGAATGATCTTTTCCTCGTGCTCAAGAAGACGGGTAATCTCATCAGGAATCTCTTCAATATCATCTTCTTCTGCCTCAAATACAGAGAACTCAAAGTTAGGAGATGGTGTTGGATCATTATGTTCAATGGGTTTGATCAACCTGCATAATGATTTTGAGTATAAAGGAGATTTCAGAATTCAAACAAAGCAAATCATTATGCAGATGAAAAGATTGATTTTATTCTCTTTTTTAGGGTTTTATGGTGATCACCAATTTCATGCAAAAAGAAAAAAGGAAAAATAATTTGGAAAAAACAAACATGTAACATGTGATTATTGAATGAATATCATTGTATTAATCAAATTATGCCAACAATGTCTTCTCTTCTCCTTTTGGCATGGGAGAAGGGTTTTCAAACAAAATGAACACATTATGTTGACTTATGGATAACCTTTGGGACACCAACAGCGACCCAATTATTGCAGATTCCCCCGGGTATGACAAAGTTGCCAAGGTCTTCCTCTTCATCATCTTCAACAATGACAGCAGCTTCCTGATCTTCAACGGTGTGGATAAAGCCTCCACTATGGAACAACCCACGCTCATCGGAAACACCAGAAGAATACCCTATGCCAGCTCGGGACTTATTATCTTCCAATTTGATCATCTTCCCCAAACCAGTAGTTACACCATACTCAATGGCCAACTTCGCGTCATTATAGGAGACAAATGAATAAAGTCCTTTCCTTGAAGGCTCAACAATATATAAGGCTTGGAACGGAGTCCCAACCTCATCCTCAATATCAATATAGGAGAAGGAAGATAAATGACTGACCAATAGAGCCTTCTCTCCCCCTATCACCACCAACTTCTTATTCTTTACAAACTTCTACTTTTGGGGTAGGGTGGATGTCACGGCGCCTTCCTCGTGAATCCATGGCCTTCCAAGAAAACAACTATAAGATGGATGAATATCCATGACCTGGAAAGTGATCTGGAAATCACTAGGTCCAATCTTGATCGGGAGTTCTAATTCATCGATAACAGTTTTGCGCGATCCATCAAACGCCTTCACAACCACTCCACTCTGCCTCATGGGAGGCCCTTGATAAGAAAGTCTAGCGAGAGTGGATTTCGGCAACACATTGAGGGATGATCCTGTGTCCACCAACACATTGGACAAGGCATCATCCTTACAATTCATAGATATGTGTAAGGCCAAATTGTGGTCTTTTCCCTCCTCGGGAAGATCAGCATCACATAAGCTCAAATTGTTGCAAGCGGTTATATTTGCAACAACGCTATCAAATTGTTCTATTGTGACATCGTGATCCATGTATGCCACGTCCAACACCCTCTGCAAAGCTTCGTGGTGTGGCTCAGAATTCATCAACAAAGATAAGACAAATATCTTTGATGGAGTTTGTAGCAGCTGATCAACAATGTTATTCACTCCTTTTGATGAGCCTCAACATCTCATCACCATCCTCTTTCAAAATGCCAGACTGGCCAACCAGGATAGGAGTACTATTATTCTTCACAACAACAGGGTCAACACCTTTAACAACAGGAACAGGATCATTTGAAGAAGAAGTCCCCACGGGACCGGCAGGATTAACAACAACTTTCTTCACAATGTCTTCATGGGATTTCGGCTGCACCGATAAAACACGACCACTACGGGTCACACCATTGACATCTGAAATGCTTACAACAGAGGTCGAGGGCAACGACACCTCCTTCCCATCTTCCATCATAACAACGTTATATCGATAGGGAACAACTTTGTCTGATACATACGAGACAGGAACCGCTGGCTTTATCACAAGATTTGGTGATACCTTCTTCTTGTTGCCATCATACTTGACGACAACAGGCTCAGGAATTTTAAACACTGGGGTGATAACATCAACTTCGTCCTCATTACGATTCTGAAGTATTTCAATCATCCCTTGATCAATCATCTCTTGGATGTCCTTTCTTACTTGACGACATCCTCTCTCATTGATAATGCACACCTGGAACCTATCATGGTCATGCTCGTAATGACTGTGTTCACACAACAGCTTATGCATCTCAACCAAAGACTTTCTTATGTCATTCACATAAAGGACTTTGTATTTTCTAGGGCAACCCTGGACCATATTAATAGCTGCTTTCCCATGCTCGGGCAATGGGTTCTTCTTCACATTTGGACCTACGTCCTCCAAAAACAATATCCCACTTCTCACAAGGTCTTGCACCTTGGTCTTCAATGGGTAACAATTCTCCACGTCATGTCCGGGAGCACCAGAATGATACACACAATAAAGCTCGAGCTTATACCACCATTGAGGGTTGGCTGGCACAACAGGAGAATCACGTGGAGTTATCAGCTTCCTATCAATCAAGGAAGGATAAAGCTCAGCATATGTCAGCGGAATCGGGTCAAAAGTTACCCTTTTCCTCTCGTAGTTGCTGGTGCTGGTGTTGTTATTGTTGCGAGGCTGGTACGCCTGTTGTTGTTGACGATGTTGTTGTTTTTGTTGATGATGAACTTCTCGGAAAGCAGGTGCTATATGAGCCACCTGATGTTGGTTGATGGCAGGACGCACATCCTTCCTCTTTACAGAGGGCCTTCTTTTGACATGAGAGGACACAACATGAGTCTCTCCCTCCTTCTTCCTAGCAAAGCCTCCATACTTCTTCGCTGAGGAACCGTCATCTCTAGATAATCGTCCTTCATGGACCCCCTCCTCTAATCTCATCCCCATATTCACCATTTTGGTGAAGTCTGAGGGAGCACTGGCAATCATTCTTTCATAATAGAAAGATCTCAAAGTCTTCAAGAAGATCTTTGGTATCTCCTTCTCTTCCAGGGGTGGCACTATCTGAGCTGCCAATTCTCGCCATCTCTGGGCGTACTCCTTGAAGGTCTCCTTATCCTTCTGCGACATTGCCCTTAACTGGTCCCTGTCTGGAGCCATATCCATATTATACTTATATTGCTTTACAAAGGCCTCACCTAGATCGTTGAAAGAGCGTATGCTTGCACTCTCCAGCCCCATATACCACCTGAGCACATCACCTGTCAGGCTATCCTGAAAGTAGTGGATCAGCAGTTGGTCATTATCAGTCTGTGTTGACATCTTGCGAGCATACATCACAAGATGGCTGAGCGGGCATGTGTTTCCCTTATACTTCTCAAAGTCAGGTACTTTGAATTTAACAGGGATCTTTACGTTGGGCATTAGGCACAACTCAGCGGCAATTTTACCAAAGAGATCCTTACCCCTCAAGGTCTTCAGTTCCTTGCGCAGCTCAAGGAATTGATCTTTCATTTCATCCATCTTCTCATATACGTCTGGGCCCTCAGAAGGCTCGGAATGATAGATGGTGTCTTCAACATGGGGTAGGGTGTGCACAATGGGAGGTAGCACAGACAGAACCGGGCTAGATGCCGGCAAAGATGCGAGAGTAGGAGCAAAACCCTCTGGCATGAAATTAGATGGCATTCCCCAAGGGAACCCAGTTGGCATAGTCGGAGCGAAGTGGGTTGTTGCAGCAGGCACAATAGAAGTTGTTATCTCAGATATAATAGTCCTCGCGGGAGGAGTTGCAGGAGTTGGTGAAGCTTGGCTCTGGGCGGCCAGGACTGACTCTATCATGGCAGTAAGCCTAGCAATCTCTTCTTTCAATTCCCAGTTCTCTTGCTCTAGGAGCTCCATTATCCTTGGATGATTGGCCATGGTATTATACCGGTGCGTCAGCTTATCTTCAAAATAATGAAGAGCAAAGATTATACCACTGATCAAGAGCTCAGAACAAAACCAACTTATCTTGAAAATATTTAACTTTTAAGACATATATGGAATACTCATAGCAATAATATTTGGAAAAAATTTGACACCAAAGAAGTAATGCAGTTTTGGTAACCAAATACAATACAAGAGAAAAGGAGAATGAACATCCTATGGAGCCCTAGAAACAATCGTCCAAAGCCCTCGAGACCGGAAGATAAGCTGCACGAAGCCTCTTCACCTCTTTCTCATAAGCTGCTTCCATGTCGGCCTTCTCCTTGGCGAGCTGATCATACTTCCTCTTCCAAAACCTAGATGAGTGAGGAAGAAGAGAAGTAACCACATAATCAGGCTCATCAATAACCTGATGCTCTAGAAACTCTATGACTGCATCCTTATCTCTGAGTTGCTGAAGAAGTTCCTCACACTAACGAACCCATGCACGCGAGCGGTCTTCATCTCTTAACTCCTCTACTCCTTGGTTAAGGAGGGTTGAAGGCCCAACCATAACCATAGGGGTACGTCTCGGATAATCGTATGGCATGCGGTACTCAAGAGCTCTCTTCCTCACCCAAGCGGTGTAGGGTTCCAAAGCAATGCAATTCTTCGGACCAAGCTCATTCCTCCCTTTCCTATGAACCTTGCACCAGGCGCGGACCATCCTATCCTTCAAGTTCTGGGGATCTTCACCCTCTTGAAATAACAACCCTTCCAACGAAATGTTGCTAGGTTTATCCTTTAAGGGGAACCCAAGCTGACGGCGAACCAAAACAGGGTTGTAGTTAATTCCACTGCATGTACCAAGAAGACGCACATTGGAGAACTCACCACAAGAGTCAATAATATGAATGCCATCATAAACACAATTATACCAAGAGATATCATCATTAGTGAGAGACATAAGTCTCGCAGACCACCGTAGACATCCCTTGTTTTTCCTTCCGGGCGAGCGTTTGAGGCAAGTGCGGAATAAACCACTTGTACAACATAGGCAGACAACACATAATGGATCCACCACCCTTTGCATTCCTTATATGCAAAGAGAAATAAGTTTCACCCAATAGAGTTGGAACGGGATTAAGAGAAGAGACAATCCTAATAGCATTCACATCCACAAAATTGTCGATGTTGGGAAATAACACTAACCCATAGATGAGTAGTACAAATATGGCTTCAAAAGCATCCTCACTCATGGCCTTCCCAAACAAGGTAGCTTTGGCTATCAGAAAATCAGATGGGAGACCTTGAATTCCAGCTTTGGTAGTCATATGAGCAACAATATCAGATATATCTATGTGAAGCATGTCAGCAATCTCTTGGGATGATCGAATCTTCTCTAAACCACTGAACGACAACTGATCAAGAATAGGTATACCCACATGATAGGCATACTCCTCAAGTGTAGGCAAGAGCTAGAAATCTGGAAAAGTGAAGCAACGATACAGAGGATCGTAGAACTGCACTAACACACTCATCAGACCTTCATCCATCTTGGTAGAAAGAATAGACAGAAGCTTCCCATGACGAGCTTTGAACTCAAAAGGCTCTAATACATAAGATGTCAAACTCCTTAACTCTTTCAAGTCGGGTTGTCTAAAACTGTACTTCTTCGTATTCCTTCTTTGCTTATCCATGTCTGAAACTTTGCAAATAGACCTCTTAAGTTCCTTGAAATTTTCGCTCTTGATGATATGGATGTATATGAATGCATGAATGCATGGATGCAACAATCACACTCAAGGATCAAGCAAGTCACACCACACAAAGGTCATGTGATGGCTCAAGTTATCATCAATATCAATCATCCATTTTGGTGGATTATGGTTTACACCTTATCAACATCCAAGTTCCATTGATATTGAGGATATACGAGAACAGATCAACTGCGAATCACGGGTTTGTTGTAAGTCACGAGCATGGAGTCTCGGTTAAGAACCACCCAACGGGAGTGTACTATGGTTAAACCTAACAATCATATTCTAAAAAAATGTCCCCATAGTCATCATCTCATCTTTCGGATATT